>NC_057811.1:389313240-389590424 GCF_018294505.1 Triticum aestivum | reverse complement strand
CGCCGGCGAGTCCACTGCCCGAACCGGCGAGCTCCTATAGCAGTTGCTCGATCCAGATCTCGTGAGCCCGTTGACTTTCTCTCGCCCTAATATTTTCCAAGTCTGGGATTTTTATCAGCAAGTGCTCATGTTCCCGATGCGATAACTCTGTGCATGTAGCTCCGATTCGCGCGTGTAATATGTCAAATTGTTCGTCTCGTGATGCTCTTCATTTTGTTCAATTGCACCATGTTCATTAGAGGTCATCTTGATGCCCAAATCTTCGTTGGAAGAGGGTTAGTTGCTGTTTTTCTCTGGTTCTTATCAGAACTTGGAGATTTGTCGTTTTTGTATCATTTATTCTGTGCATCTTTTGGGCATGAGCTCTACATGTGTTTTGAAGTATGCTATGCCATCTTTCCAGTGGTGTAGTCCTTGTATTTTTGTGATCTCTTTGGTGACTAGCACAAGCATGCAAAGTAGGCCCTGTAATAATTCTGATTTCAGGGACTTAGTGTTTTCTCTAAGTCCTCGTCTGCTGTAATTTTGTTGCCATGTAAACTTGATGCAAGAGAGAGATCCATGCATATTCTGGAGATATTCAGTAAGGATGTTTTGTAGATATAGTTGTAATTGATCCATTCCTGCAATTGTTTGCAATTTTAGAGTGCCATAGCATGACTCAATCTTGCTCTACTTTTGCTACAAATTATTTCTGGCAGATTCTTAACATGATATGCATTTTTGCCAAGCTTATTGTAGTTGATCCATACATACTATGTATTTGTTCTTGCCATGGATAGATTCATAAACATGTCGTCTTGCAGTAGGTATGCTTGGTTTGTCATGCGTTGCTCTGTAGTGAGTGCATTAAGCTCACAAAGAGGCCTACATATTAATATTTCTGCCATGCTCTGTTTTCTGCCAAGTCTGAAACCTGATAACGAAACTTGCTATGTTTACATGCTTGCCATCATATCTTCTGGTCCTTTTTGGATTATGGCAGGGTATTATCTTTCGAAAGCCGTGCCCGCGGTTATGAGGCAGATGGGAATTTGTTAATGTCCGGTTGTAGATAACTTGTCACTTGACCCAATTAAAATACACCAAATGCGTGTGTAGCCGTGATGGTCTCTTCTCGGCGGAGTCCGGGAAGTGAACATGGTCTGTGTTATGGATGACGTAAGTAGGTGTTCAGGATCACTTCTTGATCATTGCTAGATGACGTCCGTTCCATTGCTTCTCTTCTCGCTCTCATTTGCGCAAGTTAGCCACCATATATGCTTTTGCCGCTGCAGCTCCACCTCCTTGCACCTCCTTGTCCTATAAGCTTAAATAGTCTTGATCTCGCGGGTGTGAGATTGCTGAGTCCCCGTGACTCACAGATTCTACCAAAACAGTTGCAGGTGCCGATGATGCCAGTGCAGATGATGGCGTCGATCTCAAGTGGGAGTTCGACGAGGAACGTGGTCGTTACTATGTGTCTTTTCCTGATGATCAGTAGTGGAGCCCAATTGGGACGATCGGGGATCTAGCATTTGGGGTTGTCTTATTTTCATCTGGATTTTTGACCGTAGTCGGTCTATATGATTGTATTTTGGATGATGTATGAATGATATTTATGTATTGTGTGAAGTGGCGATTGTAAGCCAACTCTTTATCCCATTCTTGTTCATTACATGGGATTGTGTGAAGATGACCCTTCTTGCGACAAAACCACTATGCGGTTATGCCTCTAAGTCGTGCCTCGACACGTGGGAGATATAGCCGCATCGTGGGCGTTACAGACGACCAGAGCCCGACACCTCACCTCACATCACGCCCCTTTTGCTGCTCGACTGTGCAGAGTTACCATCGAGTGCTGAGGGTGGAACCTCATACATCACTCCTAATGAGATCTCTGTAGTGTAGCTATTCGGTCGTGGTCATCAAGGGTGATTTCCTCCTTAACCACTTCCGATACGACTCTGTCGTGCAACCCCTCAAGTGTGAACCTCGAGGGTGGTTCCTCTTACGTTCACCTTGATGATTTCATCGAGTGGAATCCACCGAGGATGGTTCCTCAGGGTTCCCCTTGGTGTTAGACACACAGTTACTATGGTTACTATGACTTTACACTGAACCCTGTTACTAGAGACGGGTCGGCCCTGAGGGGTACCCGCGCGAGCTTAATTGCGAGTGATGTGGAGTCGGG
Organism: Triticum aestivum; assembly: GCF_018294505.1. Classification (NCBI taxonomy): domain Eukaryota; kingdom Viridiplantae; phylum Streptophyta; class Magnoliopsida; order Poales; family Poaceae; genus Triticum; species Triticum aestivum. The sequence goes on along the minus strand of NC_057811.1, from coordinate 389,588,251 downwards.
TTGACCTGGAAGGTGCCCGCGAGATACTTACGAGGCGTGGCCCAGCATTCTTAGCCCTTGCCGCAAGTCCTCGAGACATGGCGACGGGGTCACATCTTTCGTGAGTCTCTGCTTGTTACCGCGCGTTTCTAATCCACTACGATTTGGATATTTGATCTGAGGGGCCTCTGGCCTGGTAGCACTAACCATCAAGTGGGCATAGTATGGGCGTTCTGCGTCGTATGCATCAGCCAAAGCTTAATAGACGTTAGCGACTGAGCGGCATGCGTCGGGTTGGACTGCGTAAGCACCTGCCTTGTTAAAGGAGGTAGCTAGGTTTGCTCACCGCCCGCGTTCGCAACGTGCAGGAGTTCCCTGGGCGATGGCCCATGACCCCTGGGGGCATAGGTTTAGTCCGGCGTGCTGACCTCTCTATTAAGCCTAGGTCGGGTTGCGGCGTATTGTTTGGCCGAGGCCGGGCATGACCCAGGAAAGTGTGTCTGGCCGGAGTTAATCGAGCGTGATGGGTAAGTTGGTGCACCCCTGCAGGGAAGAAAACATCTATCGATAGCATGTCCTACGGTAACGGACACTCGGAGTTGTATCCCGATCGATACAACTAGAATTGGATGCTGAGGCATGATTTGGATATGTTGCTTCGGGAGTCGAGAAAGGATCCCGGAGCGTTGATACAACAACATAAATATGACTTGTGTTATACTACTCTACTCCCCCCTGTTGCTGCAAGATGGTGGTTTCCAGAAGATGCTAGTCTTTGATAGGCTAGGCTTTCCCCTTCTCTTCTGGCATTCTGCAGTTCAGTCCACATATACTACTCATTTCATTGACACCGATGCATATGTAGTGTAGATCCTTGCTTGCGAGTACTTTGGATGATTACTCACGGTTGCTTTGCTCCCCCTTTTCCCCCCTTTTCCATTCTTCTCGGATGTCGCAACCAGATGGTGGAGTCCAGGATCTAGACGCCACCTTCGACGACGACTGCTACTACACTGGGGGTGCCTACTACTACGTGGAGGCCGCCGACGACCAGGAGTAGTTAGGAGGCTCCCAGGCAGGAGGCCTTGCCTTTTCGATCGATGTTGCTTTTGTGCTAGCCTTCTTAAGGCAGACTTGTCTAACCTATGTCTGTACTCAGATATTGTTATTTCCGCTGACTCTTGTGTGTTCGAGCTTATGTATTTGAGCGCTCGAGGCCCCTGGCTTGTAATATAAAGCCTGTGTTATTTTAATTTGTGCCTAGAGTTGTGTTGTGATATCTTCCCCTGAGTCCTTGATCTTGATCGTACACATTTGCGTGTATGATTAGTGTACGATTGAATCGAGGGCGTCACCTAGGAGAGATGGCGGCTGCGATGCTATAGAGGGAAGATGAGATGCGGCTACACCCGGTGGTTGGCCTGCTGTGTTGGGAGAGTAGGAGATGGTTGTACCGTGAGTGAATGAGTGAGTTGGCCGAATGAGAGGAGTTGATGCTTTTTTCCTTCAAGAAAAGGAGAAAGGAGCGGCTCTTATCCGGCGACATAAATGTCACATAGCCTAACAAGTCATTTTTAGATAAAATACCAACCAAATGATCAATAGGTAGCTTGCAATTTATAGCTCACTAAAATCAGGATGTGACTCACATTATACCATGCAAATGAAGTTAAAGACAACATTCCTCAGATTGTATGAAAATGTCTTAAACACAAGTAGATCTTTTGTGACAAATAATTAGATGGATCATTGATCTGTATGTACACATATTCTATTAGATTTTTATCAACTCACATCGTAAGTGATTGGATTTCTGTTACTTTTTCATTGTTGCGGGCATTATTTCTATATGTCCAAAATTTGACATGCATTATCTTTATATGACAACTAGCAAAATAATATACATGGCCCGTGGCAACGCACGAGCATTATACTAGTTATATTATGGGTGTGAGTGGCGCATGTGGGAGTAGAACTTTGTAATGATACGCAGCTGTACCGTGCGTCTAGTTTTTCAAAACTATAAGAGAACACACATGTACACTTTGCAACTTTTGCTCGGCGTTCTAGTAAGTACTGAGATGGAGGGCTTGTGTTGAGATCAGCGGTACCGTGACGTCCAAACCATGCACAAGCACAAGCATTTGTTATAACCGAGTGTTCTTTGTGTGCAGGTTATAGCAAAGCGTGAATGCTGCACGTCAGTTTTTTATCGCACAGCAATGCTACCTGTCAGGTCGATGTGGTATGATCCTAGCCAGAAATAAAATTTGTGGACTGAGCTGGATCTAATCCGACGAGAAGACATGCGGACACTCTTCTTACTGGTCATGTGGAAACTTTGAAAACACCGTAACTCCATTGAATTCAACAGTGCACCGCCATCACTCAACCATGTATTAGAGAGTGGAGGGTGAATGCAGGACGTGGAAGAAGGCCGGCCAACTCAAAAGTGATACCACGGCTTTCTTTGTGGTGTTGTGAACATGGGCTACCACGAGAAGTTAGGATCAAGGCAAACTGTATTGGGTGTCGTGGGACACGATGAGCATGACAAAGTACATGGGGGGACTAGGATTTAGAGATCTTGAGATCTTTAATCTTGCGCTTCTAGCAAGACAGGCTTGGAGAATCCTAGAAAACCCCGATTCTTTAAGTGCATGAATCCTTAGGGCGGTGTACTTCCCTGCAGTTGATTTTCTTGATGCAACACTTGGAACCCACCCCTCACAGATTTGGAGAGCAATTGTTGAAGGACGAGACACTCTTAAACAGGGGCTTATCAGGCGAATTGGCAATGGTGCTACTACTGAGATTTGGCACTCAAACTGGATGCCGAGAGAAGAAAATATGCGACCACTTCTATCACGTGTGGCTCAACCACCTCTGCTCGTTTTAGAACTTCTAGATGTCCCGAACGCCAAGTGGAACCATGAGGTTCTGGGACAGGTTTTCTTGCCACATGATGCAGCAGCAATTATGCAGATACCGGTGTGTACTCGTAATATGGAGGATTATTGGTCCTGGAATTTCGAAAAATCTGGAATATTCACTGTACGGTCAGCTTACAGGATGATTGTGGCAACGAAGAAACGGCGTGAAGATTGGCTTGAGGAGAGGCCGGGATCCTCGAACAACTCAGCAAATGAAAAATCATGGACCTCGCTTTGGAAGATTCTGGTGCCAGCAAAACTGAAAGTCTTTCTGTGGAGATTGGCGCAACATTCTTTGCCCACAGAAGATGTGTGAAAACATAGAAACATGGTGGACAGAGATGTGTGCTCAATCTGCGGGATGCGGGATTCCTGGAGACATAGCCTCATCGAGTGTTGCATGGCACGGTGTGTGTGGGCTTTGGTTGACCCAGAACTTATGGACAGGATGATGGCTACAATGGAACCTTCAGCTAGAAACTGGCTTTTTACTCTAATGGATGAATTATCACATGATCAGTTCACACGGCTTACTGTGACCTTGTGGGCGATATGGACGGCGAGACGAAAGCTGATCCATGAAGGTATAAATCAAAGCCCCTTGTCGACGCACTTATTTGTGACTACTTTCATCGCTGAACTGGAAGAAATATATCAAGAGGAGCCACATGAAACAACAAGAGCAGCAGGTAGTAGCACTCAGAGACAATGGCTTCCCCCTGCGCTGGGATCTGTCAAAATTAACGTCGACGTGGGCGTGTCTGTAGTACATAACTTGGGTACTGCAGCAGCAGTTTGCCGGGACAGAGACGGAGGTTATTTGGGCTCGTCAGTACTGGTCATTGGAGGCCTTCTGGACGCACCGTCACTGGAAGCAATAGCTTGCAGGGAGGCTTTATCACTAGCGCAAGACCTGGGCATGCAATTCCTATCCATTGGGTCTGACTGTAAGAAAGTGGTTAATCACATCAATCTGGGAGCAGGAGGCAACTACGGCAGCATCATTAGAGAGATCAGAGATTATAGTAATAGCTTTAGTGAGTGTGTCTTTAATTTTGAATCAAGAGCTTCGAATTTTGAAGCGCATAGACTAGCTAGATTTAGCATTTCCCTTCCCCTGATAGACACTTATGGTTGGGAGCTCCACATAATGTGAACTCCATTCCTGTACACATCTACAACATGCAATAAAGCCTAGATGCTTTTCCCTAAAAACAAGAAGTTAGTATTACTTGCTTTAGTTACCGTGGAGTGGATGTTGCATGTAACATGTAGGGGAATTTCTAACCGATTCGCTATAATCGGTTTTACTCCTCTAACCAGGACCTAGCAAATCCCCAATAACCATTAGAGGAGGATAATTTATTCTCAGCCACACATCCCGCCCCTAACTCTATAGCTAGACGGCGGAGTAAAAAAATCACCACTCATCTCTCTGCCTCTTCTCCTCCTCCATCCCGCCTCTTCCCCGACGCCCCCTCCTCCCAATGGCCGGACCCCATGGCCGGTGCCGCCCGCCGTTGATCCGTTGCGCGGATCTGCGCCGCCACGCCCGCCGCGGGTCTTCAACCGGGGCCTCCTCAAGCCGCCGCCCCGCCAATGTGGCCCCCGCCCGCCGCATCTCCGACCTCCCTCCGCCATGGCAGCTACAGAGAAAATACCTCAGCCTCCGCTAGCAGCCCTGGGGGACGTGGGTGGTCGAGATAACGGACCGCGAGACCCACACCAAAAAGTGGCTTGGGTCCTTCCATACGACGAAGCTTGCCACGCTCGAATACGACCGGTGGCAGGTTCGGTTCCACAGCGCTGCGGCGTGCCTAAACTTCCAGTGGGGCCGGGACGACGCCTGTGTCGAGCTCGTCCCGCCGCCGCCCGGAGTGGTGAATGAGGCCATGGCTCAGGAGGACCGGGAGGTGAGGGAGTGCCTCGAGGCGGAGGCCGTCGACGAGAAGTACATGGCGGACCTCCGCCGCCGGTACCCCAAGCTTGTGGAGGCGGAGCGGGTGATCTTCTTGGAGTGCGCAGTCGACGGGGAGGTCATCTTCCTTTCCGATGATGAGGAGCCTAGCGACGACTCGCAAATGTGGAGTTCGATGTTGAAGAGTGGTGGCGCATCTTCCCTGACTCCAGCGACAACGACACGGGTCCGGACCCAATGGACGGTGGAATGTCAAGGCAAGATTGGCTCGCCCTCAACAAGGGTGATGACGATGATGATGAAGAGTAGTTAGTTTTAAGTTTATTTTTAAATAGGTTGTCAAGACAATGTGTCGTTGTTTAAATCAAAACAAGGTTGAACTTATGCAAATTTGTTTTTTACTCCGTTAAATTTAGGACTTAGGCTAGGTCCGATCAAAAGTTAGTGGATTAAAAATTCTTCACTAAGGTTTGCTCGGCCGGATCCTTTTATATTTTATAGGGGATCGGTTAGAGTTGCCCTAATATGTAAACATCAAGATGGAGGGCTCTTTACGCCTTCCTCTTCTTCAATATATAGTACGTGCTTATTCAAAAGAAAAGACAATTTAAACTTAATTCGTTTAGTACTATTACTATATGACACACGCAAACAAAATCCATCATATAATTATTCACCTCAACACTTGCAAGTTGCAGCCAATATTGCAACAAACAACTTGCAACTTGCACAGCTCAGTGCCAGGCTTGACGCATCACTAATCCATAGATAATCCGCAATCGCAATACGCTCCAAACAACCTGTCCTCATTCACCCCCGGCTGCTGGATTGGACCGTTTCTCAGCTCATGCTGCTCACTAGGCCATGCACGCACGATGCTAATTTCGGCATCAGGTTCACTTTCACCGGCCACAACCTTTTCCTCTGGACTTTTGTTTCTACCTGAATCGGTGGTATCCTATCCAAACAAGCCCGACAAAAGCTTTGCTTGATCCACCCGTTTCTAACTCGCAGATGGTAAGGTTCCAAGCAGGAGGAGGCAACAAACGGAAGTTCTCCGGCCGACGAGAGTTAGGGCAACTCCAGCCGCGTCCTCGCCCTACAGAAGACTTTTTTCGCGCCAGCGTCGAAAAAATGCCCCAGTCACGCCGCAGGACGTCGAAATCCGCCGGCTCGACCCATTTTTAGGCCCGGTGATCGCAGACCGAACCCGGCGCACTGGGGGCGATCGGGGGCTCCGGCACAACGAAAAAACACATCTGACCCACACCGTCAGGCGAAAAGTCAAGTCTATCTTCCAAATTCGCCTCCTACCCCCCGCGCGCTCGGCCGCCAACCGGCTGATCCCAGCGCCGCCCACCGCCCGCCACCGCTAGATAGCCCATTCCCCGCCGGAAAAAGAGCAGAGGTTTCGCCGAGGCAGCCTCTTCATGACCGGCTGGGCGATTTTTCCGGCGTTTCCGGCCGTGGAGGGGCAGTGTAGCGGCGGGTGTGCACCCGCAAGATGTTCGGCGATTTGCCTGCCTCGGCAATGGACTCGGACGACGAGGAAGCGCTCGCCGTGCTGCTGGAGGAGGAAGTCGAGGCCGACGTCCAGGAAGAGGAACATCTCATGGTCCTCGCCGCCCTCGCCGGCCTGCTGGCGAGCAATGAAAATCCGCGGCGAGGTGGCTCGGCGCCGGGGCGGATGAAAGCAAAGAACCGGCATCGTCTCGAAGGCTACTGCATGCTCTACTCCAACTACTTAGCCGACGCTCCACTGCACGGCGACAAAACATTTCGACGTCGTTATCGGATGAGCCGAAAGCTTTTCCTCAGGATTGTGAATTCCATCCAGGAATTCGACAGCTACTTCAAGTGCAAGAAGGATTGCACCGGCAAACTTGGATTCACCTCAACCCAGAAGTGCACGACAGCGATGAAGATGCTTGCATATGGAGCTCCCGGTGATTCACTCGACGACTATGGGCGCATGGCCGAGTCCACCACCATTGAGTGTTTCTACAAGTTCTGTCGGGCAGTGGTGGCAGTGTTTGGACCGCAATACTTGCGGACACCCAATGCGGAAGACACTGCTCGGATCCTAGCACAGAATGCAGCAAGAGGATTTCCTGAGATGCTTGGAAGCATCGACTGCATGCATTGAAAATGGAAGAACTGCCCATTTACTTGGCAGGGGATGTACAAAGGCGCTTGCAGTGTGGTACTTGAGGCGGTGGCCACACAGGACCTTTGGATTTGGCACTCCTTCTTTGGTATGCCAGGAAGTCACAATGGCATCAACGTGCTGCAGTGCTCACGTGTCTTTGCCAAGCTTGTTGAAGGTCATTCTTCTCCGGTGAACTTCGAGGTCAATGGGCGGCACTATAACAAGGGGTACTACCTAGCTGATGGCATCTATCCGAGATGGTCTACATTTGTGAAGACTATCTCAAATGCTGTGCCAGGAGGCAAGAAGTCCCACTTTGCCAAGGTGTAGGAAGCTTGCAGGAAGGATGTCGAGCGGGCATTTGGTGTGCTCCAATCTCAATTTGCTGTTGTCCGGTACCCTGCTCAGACCTGGTCGAAAGATCAAATGTGGAAGATCATGACTTGCTGTGTCATCTTGCACAACATGATCATCGAGAGCGAGCAGGAAGAGCCAGTGTTTGACACTGAACCATACTACAGGTAGGGTCCTCTAGCCGAAGTTGATCACCAGCTACCGGCAACCTGGACTGCCTACCTCAGTATGCGTCAGGAGATCCGAGATTCACAAGTGCATCATCAACTGCAGCAGGATCTGGTGGAGCACCTATGGAGGATCAAGGGCGACGCCGGGCTCGACGTGTAATGAAATATGAGTTTTTATTTGTTGAACTATATAATTTATATTGAATTATTTGTTGTTGTACTATTTTGTTGAACTATTTAATTTTCTGTGATGAACTATGTGATAAAATATTATTTACGTTGAGAATTCAACGCCGAACCACGTCGAATATGGGCCGTTTCTCGCCGATATCGGGTCATTTTTCTATTTATCTGGATAGAAAAGCGGCCGTGAATAGACCGATATCGGCCTGGGGCGACCTAAGGGCGACAGCTGAATGCCCAACACTTCCAGCGCCGATTCTATCACCGGCTCGCCCCCAGGCGATGATTTTTATGCCTTGTGGGGGGCCACAGCTGGAGATGCTCTTAGGCACGGGCCGAAGACGCCACAGCCGGTCCGCGTCCAGCTGAACTCTAGCGTGTACCGGGGGACTCTGGCCGGAAAGCACCGGGCCGAGTATGCACGCTTGCTTTGCTGCTGTGATCGACCTGGATCTAGTGATAGCTTATCACGTTTGGCTCTACTATCTTCTGATCTTTTCGGCATGGTAGACGGCGACCAGGCGACGGAGACCTCTCCAGTATAGAAAGCGGGCGGCGACAAGGAATGAGAGCTGCCACTTGACTTTGCAAGCTGCGTGCAAAGAGCCGTAGAGTACGGACGTTTTTGCTGGTGCATAAACTACGGTGCTGTGCATGCCTCAAACGTCCCGTCTCACTCGTGCCGGCGTAGCGCTTGCCGTGGTGCTGCCTGCATGGCACAAAAGAGGAAGTGGCTGTAAGAAACTTTACAGTTTAGCTAAATGTCAATAGACTGATTTTGAAATAGGGTCAGTCGATTTTTGAGAGTTGGCTGGAGTGAGCCGAAGATAAGGGCTCGCCGGAGGACTACCCCAGTATCTATCTTAGGGTCCAGGGAGAGGGTGATGGTGGACGGCGGTGGTGGAGGGCGATGGTGCACTTCGCTGGAGAAAAAACCTAAACGCGACGGGCCTAGATGGATGGCCGGGGCGGCGGCTAGACCGGTGGTGGGAAGCGGTTTCAGGGTGGGCGGGGCGGCGAGGCGGCGCAGGAGCGCCACCGACCGCGGGTGGTGGTCGCAGACAGCTTGGCCGGCGGACCGGGCGGCGGTCTGGAGAAGGAGAAGAGATGGAGGTAGAAGAAAGACCAAGCGCCGTTGGATGTTGATCGGACGAAAAAAATTTGACTAATGCAAATTAAAAAGTCAGTTGACTGAAGTGTAGGCTCACCCGAAACTTTATGATTTCGAACCATGGTTGTTTCGTTCGTAGTTTGGCTTTCGTGCGAGATTTGTTGTACGATACGAGACCGAGCTGACTGTTGTCTAGTGTAACAAGTTGGTGCGTGGAAAATTAAGGGCGTGTTCGACTTGGCTTTGGACTCCACGGCTTAGTAGACTTCTACTCCACCCTACGGACGACGGCGCCTGCCTGTATCGTGCGCTGTGTCGCACGCAAAATAGGCGGGAATCTTAGCTAAGCGAGGTATGTACGTGCACGTGTATATACTATTGCTATAGGATAACCTAACGGATAGCTACGTGTATATACTAGTTATATGGGTGTGAGTGGCGGCATGTGGGAGTAGAACTTTGTAATGATACGCAGCTGTATCGTGCGTCTAGTTTTCTTAACTAAAAAAAAAAAAACAGGACATACATGCACACTTCGCATCCTCTGCTTGAAGTTCTAGAAAGTACTGAGACGGAGGGCTTGTGTTGAGACCAGCGGTACCGTGACGTCCAAACCATGCACATGCACATGCATTTGTTATAACGGATAGAGTGTTCTTTGTGTGCAGATTATAGCAAAGCGTGAATGCTGCATGTCAGTTTTCTTTATCGCACAACATTGATACCTGTCAGGTCGATGTGGTATGATCTAGCCAGAAATAAAATTTGTGGACTGAGCTGGATTTGATCCGACGAGAAGACGTCCGGACATTCTTCTTACTGGTCATGTGGAAACTTTGAAAACACAGGAACGCCATTGAATTCAATGATGCAACGCCATCACTCAACCATGTACTCCCTCCGTCCTAAATTTTTTGTCTTAAATTTGTCTAGATACGGGGAGTATTAGGAAGTGGAGGGCAAGTGGAGGACAAGGAAGAAGGCTGGCCTACTCAGTGATACAACGGCTTTCTTTGTGGCGTCGTGAATGTGGGCTCCCACGAGAAGTTGGGCGCTTTAGCTACATGTCAGCTGACTGCCTTTTACATTTTGGGTCAGTTGATTTTTTAACCGTTGATTGCTGCTCCAAGATGCGTGCTAGTTGTTTTTTCTTGTTGTGTGTGTTGTCCTGTATTGGATTGGATGTTTTTTGATTGACTCCTATTTTGGGTCAATCGGTTTCTTGTTGGGCTGGAGCCCGTGACGTGTTTTCTTATTAGGCTGTTTGTGTGCGTATTTGTTTCTGTTTTTTTGTCGGTTTTCATGGGTATATTTTGGATGTTGGGTGATTACAAAATATATACATGTAAGTAATCTATAATATGTGTATAAATTCTAATTCTGTGAAAAATGCACCATTATGTGCTTATTTCATACATACTATTAAAATAGTACGGTTTCATTACAATTGTATTTTCTGTGAAAATTCCACTACCATATGCATATTCTTGCATATTATTGAAAGCGCAATTGTTTGTATATATTGTGTGTAAATTTTGTTATTGTTTGATTATTTTATAAATTTTTTCCTTCTTAAAGGGTAATATCAATGCAACTAACTCATTCTTACTTAGAAAACTTCATTATTTTGATTTTGTTGTAGTAGCTATTTCATATTTGTTCTAAAGGGTAATACCAAAACCACTAATTCATTTATTTTTCTTGCAAAACTTCATTATTTTGTTTTTGATTTAGTATTTGTTTCATTTTGTTTTTTAATGGTAATAACAATATCACTAATTCATTCCTTCTTAGGAAACTTTCTTTTTTCTGAGAATTATTGCATATTATAAAAAAACTGCATTTTCTGCGTAAATTGTGTGCAAATTTCTCATTTTAAAAAAAAAATCTGTTTCTATGCATTTTCTTTTTCTTCTTTTCTTTCCTTTATTGGTTATTTTTTGTTTTTTGTGGGTTTCTGGCCGAGTGTAATTATATACAATGGCTGAGTGTAATTATATGCATACAAATAATATATAATATGTGCCCAAATTTCATGATTATATGATTATTTTTTCATATTACGATAAAGTGCAATTTGAGTGCAAAGTTGTGCGCTAGTTTTTTTTATTTTCTTTCTTCTTAAAGAAATAGATTATTTCAGTTACACTTTGTGTAAATTATAGTAGAATGCGAAAAATGCACCATTATATGCTTATTCTTTGCATATTTCAAAAAGTGAAATATCAGTGCAAATTGTGTGCAAGTTTCAAAAGTTTTTTTTTCTTTTTTCTTTCCTTTATTGCTTTTTTTGTTTTTGTGGGTTTCTGGCCGAGTGTAATTATATACATTGGCTGAGTGTAATTATATACATACAAATAATATATAATGTGTGCCCAAATTTCAGGATTATATGATTTTTTTTTGCATATTACAATAAAGTGCAATTTGACTGCAAAGTTGTGCGCGAGTTTTTTTATTTTCTTTCTTCTTAAAGAAATAGAATATTTCAGTTACACTTTGTGTAAATTATACTAGTAGAATGCGAAAAATGCACTATTATATGCTTATCTTTGCATATTTCAAAAAGTGCAATCTCAGTGCAAATTGTGTGCAAGTTTTGAAAGTTTTTTTCTTTTTCATTTTCTTTCTTCTTAAAGTGTTTTTTACTTTCCTAGGAAATTTCATTATTTTGATTTTTTTTGTTTTTTTGAAAAGATTATACCAATGCCACGAATTCGTTCTTCTATAGAAAACTTCATTTTCTAAGTTTTTATTTCATTTTTAGTTTTCTTTTCTTTTCTTTTGTAAGGATAATGCCGATGTCACTAATCCATTACTTTTTAAAACATTTTTTTGCGGAAATCTCACTATATTATGCTCAGTTTTGCATAGTAATAATACATTTTCCATATATGTGTATGTATAAAAATAAATATGTGTGAGAGTGCTATTCATCGCTGAGATTGCACATGTATAAAAATAAATATACATGTGTGGGATTGCACATATAACCACTAACCATTGTATGCAAATATGTGTGAAGAGTGCTATTCACTGGTCATCTTTTTTTAGTCCATTCATTGGTCATCTACAAAGGCTTGGCCAATACTATACTACCGTACCAGACTGAAGCAGCCCATGGTCCAGCTGTGGGCTTGTGCAGACGATAAACTGGCGCTGCCTGGGCTTGCAGACGATAAAGTGACGCTGCGTAATTGACTGAAACCGAGTTTCGGTCAATCGACTGACCCGTTACTCATTTTTAGTGGATTGAGCAGTAGCAAGTCCCGAAATTAGGATTACTTGCCTTAGTTAGGGCGGAGTGGATAAGGGAATTTCTAATAGATCCCCTATTCGGTTAGAGGAGTAAAAACCCGGTTTTACTTCTCTAACCAGGACCTAGCTGATCCTCGATAATCACTGGAGGAGGATAATTTATCCTCAGCCATGCATCCTGCTCCTATATTTACTCCCCCGCTCGGCGGCGAAGTAAAAAACCAACACTCGTCTCTCGGCCTCCTCTGCCTCTTCTCCTCCCCTATCCCCGCCGCCGGAGACCCTCCCCCTGGTTCCCGCGCATCTTCAAGCGAAGCCTCCTCAAGCTGCCACCGTCCCGCCGATACGGCCCCCGCCGGCTGTCGGTGTCAAAACCGGCGGATCTCGGGTAGGGGGTCCCGAACTGTGCGTCTAGGATCGATGGTAACAGGAGACGGGGGACACGGCGTTTACACAGGTTTGGGCCCTCTTTATGGAGGTAATGCCCTACTTCCTGCTTGATTGATCTTGATGAATATGAGTATTATAAGAGTTGATCTACCACGAGATCGTAATGGCTAAACCCTAGAAGTCTAGCATATATGACTATGGTAATGAGTATCTCCTTTCCGGACTACCCCCTCCGGTTTATATAGGCACCGGGGGGATCTAGGGTTTACATAGGGTCGGTTACATAAGAAGGAATCTTCATAATCGGTCGTCAAGCTTGCCTTCCACGTCAAGGAGAGTCCAATCCGGACTCGGGTACAGTCTTCAGCCTTCATGTCTTCACAGCCCATCAGTCCGGCCCATGGATAACAGGCCGGACGCCCGAGGACCCCTTAGTCCAGGACTCCCTTAGTAGCCCCTGAACCTGGCTTCAATGACGAGGAGTCCGGCGCGCAGATTGTCTTCGGCATTGCAAGGCGCGTTCCCCCTTCCGAACTCCAAGATGGTCTTCGGATGCGATGATAGAATCCGGACCTGTCACACACACACCATACACAACCGCAGAGAGAATATATTTTTACACGAGTTCTATCCGCTGACAACTGTTTGCAGCACGACATTACTTCTAACTGGCCATAATTCCAAACTGCTTTCATGTTCGACGCCCCACGTCCCGAGACGCGGTTGCCATTGGCACGGCTTGTCAAAGCAGAGATCGTGTCCCCTTATCGCGGGATTCTCATCAATGCGGGCATGGGTAACCCAACCGTGCCGTTTATACAACCCTTGGGAATAGGCGAATCTTAAGGCGAGTGAGGAGGCGTTTAATATTCGCTGCCTTTATAAGGGGATAAGGATTCCCTCTTCCTCTCTCACGCCCTCTCTCTGTCTCCGCCTTTCCAATCTCGAGCTCCAGCGCCCAAGTTCTCGTCTCCTTTCCACTCAAGCGACCATGTCCGGATCCGGAGGTCAGGGCAAGTGGATGGTCTCCTCCGTCAAGGAGGAGGACATTACTGAGCTTCAGGCGGCCGGATATTTGGCGAAGGAGATCACTCACCGCCTGCCGACCGAGGGACAAGTCGTCCCCACGCCGAAGCCCACCGAGAGGGTAGTGTTCATCCCCCATTTCTTCCGCGGGCTAGGGTATCCACTCCACCCTTTCGTCCGCGGGCTGATGTATTATTATGGGATAGATTTCCATGATCTGTCCCCGAATTCCTTCCTCAACATCTCGGTGTTTATCATCGTGTGTGAGGCCTTCCTCTGCATCCAACCCCACTTCGGGCTGTGGCTTAAAGTCTTCAACGTGAAGTCGAAGGTGGTGGATGGCCAGCACGCGGAGTGCGGAGGAGCCATGGTGAGCAAGCTGTCCAACGTCTCCTGGCCCAAAGGTACTTTTGTGGACACGGTAAAGGAGTGGTAGAAGCAGTGGTTCCACATCACAGAACCTCGCGGCACCACCTGGGCCGCAGCTGCCGAATTCCGCTCCGGCGCTCCTATGCGACTCACCTCCTGGGTCGAGAAGAGTCCGGACTGGTGTTCACCTGACGAGCTGATAGCGTTGCAGACGCGCGTTCAAAGCATGGTAACCAAGAACGTCAAGCTCGTTGATGTGATCCAGGTGATGCTAGTTCGCTGGATCCTTCCGTGCCAACGCCGAAGGTGCCCTCTGTGGGAGTTCAATCCGAATAAGCACCAGACCCTGGTGAGGTTCTTCGAGACTACACACGAAGGTGCATGGAGGTTGCTCTTTAAGGGCAACAAGAAACCGCCGGCCGCAGATTCAGATCGCGGGCACGACGCTAAACACCTCGCTAGCGAGGTATGTCATTTTTAATGCATTCTCCACTTGTTTGTTTCAAAGATGACGCCTGAGCTTTTATTGTTGCTTTTTCAGGACTAGATGGAGAGGGCGAAGCGGATCCAGTGTCCGGCTCCGCTGCCTGAAGAACCGGTCATCCCGCGTCTAGCGAAGATGCTGGTGCCAGCACCATATAAGGCGCCGGAGAAGAAGGCCAAGAAGAAGGCCAAGGGGGCCAAGAGTGGCCCCCGTCGCAAGGGCACTTCGGACGTGACGTCCGAAGACGACGAAGCTCATTCCTCTGTCCCTGGGGACAATGACGAGGAAGAGGAGGAGGAAGAGGAAAACAACCCTCCCCCTGAGGAGAGGAGAAAGAAGAGGGCGGCTTCGGCGCATCTGGAGGCGGAAACGCCCAAGAAGGGGAAGGGCGTCCCAGTGGTCAATACCGCGTGGGACGTTGACAGCAGTCCGAAACGACGCCCCGCACTAAGCCCCTGGCCGCATCGCAAGTGACATGGCTCGCTCATGCGCACATCCGGCCCTTTCTCTTCATTATTTTGACATAGCTAACTCTACTATTGCAGTTCGACCCGCGACCTTATCCAGCAATCCTCATCTGGAGGTTCGTTGGCTCCGGTGGAGATGGCGAGCATGTCGCCACTGCCTGCTTATTCCCCCGGGGCCAGGGACGACACCGAAGTGTTGTCCCGGAGGATCGCTCTGAACCGGGGAGGAGCCCAGGACGCTGTCCGGGAGGCGCCACAAGGCGAGACCTCCACTGCCTGACACATGGGGGAGCCGATCCCCATGGAGACTGGCGAAGAGGGCCGCATCCAGTTCGGCCCTCAGCCGAATATGATTCCGGAGACTCATATGGCTCCGGAGTCGGGCGAGCAGCCCCCTTTGAAGGAGGGGTGCGCCTCTTCCACCGGTGGCCCCTGTCCATCCAGGGGCACCGGATAACCTGATGGAGGCGCTACGAGGCGCCTCCGTCGTGGACGAGCACCGTGTCCTTATGGGTGCGGTGATCGAGAAGGTTCAGTCCGCCAAGAGTGGACTAGATGAAGCCTGCAGCAACCTGTTGACAGGTTTCAAGGTAAGAAAGAGAAAAACCCCGTGTAGACAGTAGCCTCTAAGACACTGTCTGGTGTTCGGTGAGAAGAACCGGACAGAGGATCAATTCTTTGTTATAGGAGACTAACTTAATGTATCAATGAGCAGGCGTCACTGTTGGCCACAACCTCGCATGCTGCCGAAGTCTCTGAACTGAAGCAGAGGCTGGAGCGGACCGAGAACGAGCTCGGCGAGGTTAAAATTCGGCTCCAGGAGAAGAAAGGTGAATGACGACTTGCTATGTGTTCGGAAAGAATAAGCGCTGTATATTGACCGCGGTGTCGTAATATGTGCAGGAGCCGCGACCGAGGTCGAGGCCCTGAGGAAGGCCCTGGGCGAGGCCGAGGAGAAAGCCGTCCAGCAGCAAGCTCCTCGTAAGAAGCTCAAGGCCCGGGTCAAAGAAGTCCAGCAGGAGCTCCAGGATGCGGTGAAAAAATGCGAGGCCTTGGAGCATGATGCGTCGGCTCAAGGAGCCGAACTCGCCAAGGCTCGTCAGAGTGCGGAGACCGCACGGAATGACGCCCAGGCCGCCCTCCAGGAGATACAGGAGGCCAAGAAGATCACGGCGGGTAAGGCATTTCAGATGCAAAGCAAGTATGCGGAGAAGCAGTACCTTTTACTAACCCGGGTTCGGAATTCCCCAGGGGCTTTTGCATATTTGCCATGCAGTGTATCAGACGCTGCGGATTTCTATCGAGCCGAAGGAGGGGGTTCTACGGAGAAGCTATTCTGGTCGCAGTATGCGGCGCCAGAGCATCCCGTGTCCTTCACCGATCAGCTGAAACAGCTGGTGGAGCTGCATAGGGTGGCCGAACTAGCCATTAAGGATTTGATAATCCGCCTATGGCCAGCCGAAGCTATGCCAGGCAGCTACTTCGGACTCGTGAGGCGGATGGTGAACGCCTGTCCTCGGCTGGACGTCGTCAAGCGCTCGGCCTGCACTGAAGGTGCGCGCATGGCCTTCGCCCGTTGCAAGACGTGGTGGGGGAAGATGGACGCCGTCGAGGTGACCAGAGGGCCACCGGAGGGCAAGGAGCACCGCACACCCGAACGGTATTTTGCAGATGTCCTGGAAGGGTCTCGCCTTGCGGCAGCACAATATTCACATGACATTGTATTTGAATAAATGTATTCATGTTGCCTTTGCCTTGTATTATGAAAACAAAGCCTGTTTTGTAATGTAATTTTTTCTTATGCTTTTAATTGTTTCCTCCTGTGCGGCCGTGTTGTATGTTATCTAAGGGTTGGCTAGTCGTCGGCTTCTACCCTCAAGTAGGTAGTACGGAGGTGTTCGGGATGGAATCTAAACAATCTTGCTCCAATTATATGGTCCTTGAAGGAGTTGTTTAGCGCAACGAACAAGGCAATCAGACTATACGGCTTAAACGCCCTCACTTAGCCATAGGAGTTTTATAATAAAGCGTGGGTGCAGCCCCTGGTTCAAACCAGAGTGCTGTCAGCATCTGATCGGGAAGTGCCGATCTTTCGCATAATGCGGAAAAAATCTCCAACGATTTATAACCCTCGAACAGCTGATCGGCTCTCGCCGTATCATGACAGTCAGTTTTCGGCTTTCTCTACTGAGGCGCTCATCTGGTCAAGGCCAGGGCACAATCGCAGTAGTTCTCCCTTTACTACCCTAGCTGATTTAGCGGAATGTAGGGTAGCAAGCACAGGAGCCGGGCAACCCAACTATTGACCAAAGACATGATTCGGAGCCAATGCATATAATGCTAAATTCAGGGTGCCGAACTTCTCTATAAGAAGTGTTCGGACTTTGTTGCCGTGTTATGGGGCGATGAGGAGCCCCTGGCAAATATGAAACGTACCCGAGTGTATGGTTGCTAGGAAATAAGTAATTGAAAGGAAAACAGAAGGAGAACAGAGATGGTATCTGGGGCCCTTGAACTTGGGCCATGAACCGTTTCCATTATAGTGGGTTTATAATGCGTCAAAGCGCATCGGTACAAAGTCATGCCATAAGCAACCGGCTATTTGACATGCCACAACTAAAGGCGAGCTGCGCGTGGGTCCTGAAAACAGATAGAGTAATCGTTGGATTGGCCTCTAGGGCTGCCTGTAACATCCCAAATTTCCCATTTGGAATGTTTTACAATTGTAGCTAAGCATCTATGCATATTGCTTGAATTGAGTGACATTTGAATTATTTCAGAGGCTTTTGAGTTTGTTGGAATTTGGATTCAAATTGGCAGTTGAATTTATTTCAAACAATGCCTGACAAATACTTGAACAAAAGTATGAGAGGAGTAAACATGACACTCCAAAAATGTCAGAAGAAAAATATTGCCAAAAAGTTTGAATTTAAATTTGAAATTTTATTTGGGATTTCCAGAAAATTGTTTTTTTTTAGTTTGAGTTTTACCTCTGAAAAATGTCCACGTTGTAGGATTAATTCCCCTGAGAATTTTGATATATATATGTCCTATATAAAATAATATATATTTCTCTATATTTTTTTTCTTTCTCTCTAATTCAAAAAAAAAGAAGAAAAAGCCCCAGGCGCCAGCCAGGCCAACCGGCCCAGCCAGCGCCGAGCGCAGCCCACCAGCGGGCCAGGCGCAGGCCACCGACGCCCGAGCCGGCCTGCCCCAGCGCCCGATGCCGAACCCCCTCGCCCTCGCTCGCCCGTTCGCTCCCCTCTCCCTCCCCCTCACTGACCCGCGGGGCCCGCCCTCTCTCTTTCCCCTCGCCCATGCTATGCCGCGCCAGAGCGCGTTCGCCGCCGCCGCCGCCTCCGAGTTCCACGGGATCGCGCTCCGAAGCCGCCCCCTCCTCCAAGTTGATGTCCTATAAATACCTTTGCCTCTCCTCTCTCGATCCCCCTAAAACCCTAAGCTCAACCCCGCCCGTAGCTCGCGCCCTCTCCGTTCGCATCTCGCCGCCGCCACCTCGGTTCACCGCCACTTTCGTCGCCGGTGAGCACCCCCTGCCCTTCCCTACTACTCCACCGGAACCGCCGCTTCCACGCGCACCCCCCTGACACCATCTACGCTGCCCAGGAGCCCCGAAGCCGTCGCCCCTGACCTGGTTCGCCGCCCGCCGGAGCTGCAGAGCACCGGGCTCTGCACCGCCTCGTCCCCGCCGCTCCAGTCGCCCCCGAGCTCCACCGAGACCACCCTCGACCTCGCCACGCTCCGCCGCATCTCCCCGACGTCGCCGCCGCCGCCCAGGACCACCGGAGCAGCCGCGCCGTCCACGCCCGAGCCGCCGTTGTCCGTCGCCGTCGTCGCCACACTGTAAGTCGCCGGAGCCGCCCTCCACCGTTCGATCTGCAATCTACGGAGTAGATTAGAAGTAGTGAAGGGTTAGGTTTATTTGTTTAGATCGGTTTTAGTTTCGGTTTAGATCGTTATTTTATGTTGTGGTTTAGTTGGACCGGCCGACCGCTTTATTTCTGTTAGCCCGTGGACGCGTTGGATTATTAAACGCTTAGGCGCTGTTTACTTTTAGAACGCTCACTGTTTCGGCCCGTTAGCGCGTTAGTTTTATTTTCGTTTTATTTTCGTTTCTGTTTTAAAACAGAATAGTTCCAATCTTGAAAAATCTATATCTTTTAGGTTATTTATTATTTTTAGTTGATTCTTTTTTTGTTAGTTTGAAAATTTGTTGTAGTTTCTGTAGAAAATAGGTTTAGCCATGTTTAAATTATTAGAAATAGTTTTATATTAGATTTAGACAGATTAGTTTTTCTGCCATAAATTGAGTTAGGATTATTATTTTTTAGTGATTATTTTTTCTACTTCTTAGTTTTGACCATGCCTAGCAGTAGGAACTTGTTTTGGTATTTTAGATTTAATAAACAATTAGTTTTAGGTCGAAATCAAGTTTTTCTTGTTTATTTAGCTAGCTACTGTTTTCCTACTGTTCTAGTTAGTAAATAATTTTATTTTTGTTATGTTATAGTTTATTTTAGATTAGTTTCTGTAGCTACAGAGGATGAACTTTTATTTATAGTAGAATAAAAAATTTTATTTTATTTTTTTTGCTAGCGTTGTTTTAGGCATAATAGGAGTTCTATAATAGCTTTTGATGTGATTCTTTTTGCTCCTAGTTTGTATGATGTTTTTCCTTCTGTTAGTTAGCAAAACCAATGCCTAGGTTCTGTTAAGAAAAGTTTTAGTTGTGTAAAACTATTTCTTAGTTGTTGCTTGATATGATGAAAACCTTGATTTGTTTTCTCCGAGTTTTTCTTTGGTTTTGGTTTGAGTACGTGGGTGTTTTAGTTCAACTTGCTGTTATGTTATATTGTGCTATACTTATTTGTGCTATTGTTTGACTCGGTAGAATTTCCGGAGTGCGAAGCCTGCTATTACGAGTCGTTAGCTTTCGAAGACCGTTAGCCAGGCAAGTCATTTGATCATGTTTTTACAATACCTATGATTTTATTGCATTAGAGTTATACCTCCCCACCATGCATGCAGTAGGAGAATTTTGTTAAGTTATGTTCTTAAGTAGTATCATGAGGTAGGATGAACCCTTCTCCCTTGTTACCAATGCCCGGGACGATGTAGTTTATTTTGCTATGCTCGTAGACGGGGTTGGTTGAGTGATTCATAAAGGAGATGTGAGAGTCAAGATGATGACAACCCCATGACGTCAAGCTCAAGATGGACTTCAAAATTCACTACTGGGTGGAGGACGGTTGACGGGCACCCTGGAGAAACCAGCGGATGGCCTGGATGCATGGAGAAGCGCCATGACATCTTGCGGAAAGCTTCACCCAGCCACGAAGAGACGGATGGATACCCCATTGACCGGAAGCTTACCTGTGCAGCCGCAAGCCATTATGGGCTCTGGCTTGGTCGACCCTAGGCGTGACTCTGGCCGGACGGTGCTACGAGATGTAGAAGAACGGTAGGATTGGATGGGCACCGGCAGTGGCCCAGAGGAACTCTTCGGAAGACCCTGTTTCGTTCGTCCCGTCTTCAAACACCAGGCAGTGCGAAGACTTAAAAGGAGGGAACGTTTCTTGCGGGTAAAGTGCAGAAACCTCTGCAGAGTAACAACCTAATCGATTAGCCGTGTCCCCGGTTACGGACAAATGAGCCTCTGGAATTGGAGTATTTCGGATATCTCAACACTGAACTTAATAAATTAATTGAGGGGGTTATTTAATAATTGGGAATGAGACATTGGTTGGCGGAACCATCTCAATAACTACCAACAATTTTGTAGTAATTGCAAACAAGTCCTTGTTGTAGGGAAAAACCGGCTTTTTCGCAAAACAATGAAACTTAGAGCCCCACAGCCAAATTGCATATAGTATTAGTAATTTTATTGTTGTTCTCTCTTCATGACTTGCCGGCATATTCAAAATGCTGACCTACACGGCTGCAACGTCTTATGTTGCAGAGGAGTTTTCCGATCAGGAGTGAGGCTACGATCCACGCTTGGCGATTGCCCTATGGAGTCGGATGGACTCGCTATTCGTCTACGCTTCCGCAGCTTTATTTAGTTTATTTCTCATGAGTTGGCCTTCTGCCGAATTTATTATGATGTAATAAAGACTCGATATGAGAATCGTGTAATAAATTCAGGTGTGATTGAACTTTGAATCTTTGCATCAATGTACTGTGGGTGCCAGCATGATCTTGGGATGGTATAGCTACACAGAGACTTGACCGATTTCGGGTCGGGTCGTTACACTGCCCCTGTACGCCTGTGCTCCATGTCGATCCGGTGTATTTGTCCTTTGACAGGACCATAAATCGGTCCGTCAAAAGAGGTCCGCATAAGAGAAACCTGCGAAAAAGGGAAATAGTAAAGTTATATGTGTGTTCGGGATCGGTCGAGCCGAACTGTAGATCTCGGGCTAGCTTGTGCCTCCGTTGATGTCCATGGAATTTTGAGTGCGTAATTATGTACGCGTGGTACGACTGCCACTACTTCATCGAGACTGGGACGGAGGCCGAATTGCTAATCGAGCTCTTGACGAGCCACGCTGTCCTGTTACAGTGTAGTCCGGAACCTCTTAATGATGTCCAGGGGCTCGGCAGCCGTACTATGGTGCTGCTTGAGAAGGCCGCTCTGTACCTCTGCTGCTAGGGCGGCGGTGTGCTCCTCTGTTCGGAGGGAGCATTCAGTATTGCCATTGACTGTTATGACGCCGCGTGGACCGGGCATCTTGAGCTTGAGATAAGCATAGTGTAGCACTGCGTTGAATCTAGCAAACGCGGTTCGTCCGAGCAGTGCGTGGTAGCCGCTGCGGAAGGGGACGATATCGAAGATTAACTCTTCGCTTCGGAAGTTGTCTGGAGAACCGAAGACCACCTCCAGCGTGATTGAGCCCGTACAGCGGGCCTCTACGCCTGGTATGACTCCTTTAAAGGTAGTCTTTGTTGGTTTGATTCACGAGGGATTAATGCCCATTTTGCGTACTGTATCCTGATAGAGCAGGTTGAGGCTGCTACCACCGTCCATTAGGACTCGTGTCATGTGAAATCCGTCGATGATTGGGTCGAGTACCAATGCGGCCGAACTGCCATGACGGATGCTAGTTGGATGATCACGACGATCAAAGGTGACCGGGAACGATGACCATGGATTGAATTTTGGGGCGACTGGCTCTACCGCGTAGACGTCCCTAAGTGCTCGCTTGCGCTCCCTTTTGGGGATGTGTGTAGCGTATATCATGTTCACTGTCTTGACTTGAGGGGGAAATTTCTTCTGCCCCCCAGTGTTCGGCTGGCGTGGCTCTTCGTCCTCGCCACACTTTGTGATCCCTTTTCTTTGTTTTCGGCATTTAACTTGCCAGCCTGTTTGAAAACCCAACAGTCTATGTTGGTGTGATTGGCTTGTTTGTCTGGGGTGCCATGTATCTGGCACGGACGGTCGAGTATGCGGTCCAGGCTGGAAGGTCCTTCATTGTTTCTTTTGTAGGGCTTCTTCCGTTGGCCGGACCTGGAGCCACTAAATCCGGCGTTAACTGTGGTGTCATCGGTGTTGTCGCCATTGCTTCGGCGTTTGTGTCTATTGCGCCGGAGCTTGCCGGTGCTGTTCTTGGCCTCAGTGGGGCCTACCTCGCTGGCTGTATTTTTACTTCGAGCTAGCCAGCTGTCCTCACCCGCGCAAAAATGGGTCATGAGTGCCGTAAGGGCTGCCATAGACTTCGGCTTTTCTTGGCCGAGGTGGCGCGCTAGCCATTCATCACGGATGCTATGGTTGAAGACCGCTAGGGCCTCAGCATCCGGACAGTCAACGATCTAGTTCTTTTTGGTTAGGAACCTAGTCCAGAATTTTCTAGCTGATTCTCCAGGTTGTTGAACTATGTGGCTTAAGTCATCGGCATCTGGTGGCCAGACAGAAGTTCCTTGGAAGTTATCAAGGAAAGCCTCTTCCAAGTCCTCCCAGCTGCCGATGGAATTTTCAGGCAGGCTGTTTAGCCAGTGTCGAGCTGGTCCTTTGAGCTTTAATGGGAGGTACTTGATAGCGTGGAGGTCATCTCCTCGGGCCATGTGGATGTGGAGAATAAAATCTTGGATCCACACTGCGGGATCGGTTGTTCTGTCGTATGATTCCATATTGACGGGCTTCAATCCCTCGGGGAATTTGTGATCCAGCACCTCATCTGTGAAGCAGAGAGGGTGTGCGGCGCCTCTATAGCGGGCCGCGTCATGGCGCACCTCCAATGAAGTCCGTCTGCGGTTATCGTCCCGGGTATGATTAAGTTTGTCGCGTCCGATTAGGTAGCTGTCATCCCGAGTAGGGAAGCGTCCTCGCGATCTGTAAATTGATCTGGTGTGTCCAACTCTACTATCCAGGTCCTGCCGAAGGTCGTATGTATGGTCCCGAGTTGGTCTGTCCCTGTGTTTACGAGGTGGTGGGGCGGGCTGTTGTTCGGCCTGAGTTGTCGTTTTATCCCGACCGTGGGGTGGTCGGTCCGCCGCACTGTCCCGACGTCGTGGTGGTCGTTCCGCATTACGCGAGGGATCTAGTGCCTCCTCGTCGAGCTGAGGTAGCAGTCTGCGCTTTGGGTAACTCTTCATTGGGCGCTTGAGGCCGTATTCTTCGGCTGCCAGGACATCGGTCCATCTATCGATGAGTAGGTCTTCATCGACTTGTAGCTACTGCTGCTTTTTCTTTAGGCTTCTTGCAGTAGCTATGAGCTGGCGCTTAAAGCGCTCCTGCTCGAGGGGTGCCTCAGGCACGATGAAGTCCTCATTCCCGAGGCTCTCATCATCCTCGGAGGGTGGACGGTAACTATCGTCCCCCAGGTCACTGGGCCTGGCCTGTTTATCAGGGTTAACTTGCTCGTTGTCTTGTTCCTCTTGTTCGAATGTTGCTCCAGCAGGGTCTTCATTGTTTTCTGCGTCGTCAGGAGTACTATTTTCTCCGGCGCCGGTGTTGCTGTCTTTTGAGCGACGTGACTTAGAGCGGCGTTTAGGGCGCCGGCGCCTGGACTGCGTCTCAGAGGGTTTATTCGCATCTGGCTCTTCTTTGTCATCGTCGTCAGATCCTTTAGGTGAACCATGTACACGTTGTACGAAGAGGTGGCCGTCCAATGCCCAGTGAATGGCGGTCTTGGCCTTGCTCCTTGTCTGCGTCGTCGTCCATACCGTCGATGTCTTCGGAGCCATAATTGAGCTCATCGGTTAAGTCCTCGGCGGTAGCTATGAAGTGGGTGGCGGGTGGGAAGCAAAATTCTCCATCGTCAGCCCCTAGATCGAACCGGACATAGTTCGGCTGTGAGTCCTTCTCCAAGGACAAATTCTTTAAAGAGTTCAGCACATCGCCCAAAGGTGAGTGCTGGAAGATATCTGCGGCGCTAAATTCGGAAATCAATAATCGATCCAGCTCGGTGTCCGCAGGCACACCGGGTCAGGAACTTATAGCCGGAGACGAGTCCGGAGTTCCGCACGTATTGCGGGGCGTCGATTCCGTGTGCGGCTCCAACGCCGCGGACTCTGTGGCCTCAGATGGCACGATCTGCTTCGGTTGTAAGGCCATTGCAGCAACAGGAACCATCTCCTGGATGTGATCCGATGACAGATTTAAGTCATGTTCATCGGGGCAAAGGGGAGCGATCGCTGCGGTCTCAAATCCGTTGAAGACCAAGTCTCCGCGGATGTTCACGGCGTAGTTCAAGCTTCCAAATCTGACCTGATGGCTAGGGGCGTAGCTATCGACCTGCTCCAGATGGCCAAGCGAGTTGGCCCGCAGTACGAAGCCGCCTAACACGAAAATCTGCCCGGGGAGAAAGGTTTCTCCTTGGACAGCGTCACTATAGACGATCGGAGGGGCCATCAAACCTTTCGTCGACGGCAGAGTGGAACTCTCAATGAAAGCACCAATGTCGGTGTCAAAACCGGTGGATCTCGGGTAGGGGGTCCCGAACTGTGCGTCTAGGATCGATGGTAACAGGAGACGGGGGACACGATGTTTACCCAGGTTCGGGCCCTCTCTATGGAGGTAATACCCTACTTCCTGCTTGATTGATCTTGATGAATATGAGTATTACATGAGTTGATCTACCACGAGATCGTAATGGCTAAACCCTAGAAGTCTAGCATGTATGACTATGGTAATGAGTATCTCCTTTCCGGACTACCCCCTCTGGTTTATATAGGCACCGGGGGGGTCTAGGGTTTACATAGGGTCGGTTACATAAGAAGGAGTCTTCATAATCGGTCGCAAGCTTGCCTTCCACGCCAAGGAGAGTCCAATCCGGACACGGGTACAGTCTTCGGCCTTCATGTCTTCACAGCCCATCAGTCCGGCCCATGGATAACAGGCCGGACGCCCGAGGACCCCTTAGTCTAGGACTCCCTCACCCGCCGCATCTCCGACTTCCCCGACCTCCCTCTGCCATGGCAGCCGCAGAGAAAATACCTCGGCCTTCGCTAGCGGCCATGGGACGTGGCTGGCGGAGATGACGGACTGCGAGACCCAGTCCAAAAAGAGGCTCGGGTCCTTCCACACAGGGGAGCTCACCACGCTCGAATACGATCGGTGACAGGTCTGGTTCCACGGTGCAGCGGCACGCCTAAACTTCCCGTGGGGGGCGGCGCCCGTCGACCTCGTCCCGCGGCTGCCCGGAGTGGTGAATGCGGCCATGGCTTGCGAGGACAAGGAGGCGAGGGAGCGCCTCGAGGCGGAGGCCGCCGCCGAGAAGTACATGGCGGGCCTCCGCCGCTAGTACCCTGAGCTTGTGGAGGCGGAGCGGACGATCTTCTCGGAGTGCGCGGTCGAAGGGGAGGTCATCTTCCTCTCCGACGAGGAGGAGCCCGACAATGATGGCGACAAGCACGACGGCGGTAAGGACGAGGAGTAGTTCAGTGTTGAAGAGTGGTGGCGCATCTTCCGTGACTCTAAGGACAACTACAGGGGCCCGAACCCAAAGGACGGTGGAATGTCAAGGCATGATTGGCTCTCCCTCTACAAGGGTGATGACGACGACGATGAAGAGTAGTTAGTTTTAAGTTTAAGTTTATGTTTAAATTGGTTTTTTAATTTCGGTTGTCAAGACAATGTGTCGTTGTTTAAATCGAAACTAGGTTGAACTTTGCAAATTTGATTTTTACTCCATTAAATTTAGGAGTTCGGCTAGGTCCGACCAAAAATTAGTGGAGTAAAAATTCTCCACTAACTTTTGCTCGGCCGGATCCTCCTCTGTTTTGTAGGGGATCTGTTAGAGTTGCCCTAACATGTAAACATCAAGGTTGAGGCCTCTTTACCCCTTCCTCTTCTTTAATATATAGTACGCACACTCGTGCTTATTCAAGAGAAAAAAACAATTTAAACTTATTTCATTTACTACTATTACTATATGACATAAACAAATGAGTCCTATTCTAATCCCGAGTTCAAATGCACCCTCATGAATAGTAAAACCGAAAAAAAACAGTAAAAAAATCAAGAAAATTCTGAAATTGTGTTGTGCTAAACTTTGACAAAGGTTTTGTGTGTCTGCAAAATTTCAGTTCCAAATGACATTCATGGAAGTTGTGGCAAAAAACCAAATCAGTACTCCAAAATATTTTCAAAACTAGCATTTTTGTAGCATCGATTTCGTTTTTTTGTCACGACTTCCATAAATGTCATTTCAGGATGAAATTTTGCAAGCATACAAAACATTTGTGAAGGTTTACCAAATTTGTTTCTCATATATTTTTAAATTTTATTACTATTTTCTATTTTTTACTGTTCATCAGGGGAGGTCATCTTCCTCTCCGACAAGCATCCCCTCCACCGCTGCACTATACTCAAGCAACCTAGGCCTTGCGCATCGCTCGGTGGACACGGAATACTCAATGCTATGTTTGTTCAGTTGCCGGACTCGATGTTCAAGGAACATCTTGCACCCCCATCTTTGTCGACAGCTTTGGTTAAGATTTCTGATGGTTCTTTAACTGCCGCTGTGGTGGAGGACGAGGTCGCTAAAATCGTCTCCCTACAGACTTCTTGGAAGTGGGAGGCCATTCCTCATGGGGCCGATTCTTTCTTGGTGTCTTTCCCTTCCATAGAGGTTTTGCAGCGAGTGGCAGCTTTTGAGTACAATGTCAAGTCACATGATGTGAAGATCTCTTTTAGTGAATGGAAAGTCGAGGAGGCTGGATCCCTACATCCGTTACAACCAGTTTGGGTTCATGTCACCGGCGTCCCACCCCCTCTCCGCCACTCCCTTGGTCTGTGGGCGGTTGGATCCGTTATTGGCGCAACACAGGATGTTGACTTGTTATGCTTGCGGCGTCACGGTATTGTGCGAATCCAAGTTGTTGTGCATTCTAAAGATATTTTCGCCAAGCAGGATGGGAGTAATGAAGCTTCAGTCTCCTCTGATGTTTACGTCAAGCTAAATGGGTATGAGTTCCGGTATGTGCTCAAGGAGGACCACTATGTCCCGGATGTTGACTTCGTACCTTGTATTTGGGAGCGCCATGATGAACATGATGACGGTGCTAACCGAGATGGGGATATGCCGGACAGGGATGCTACCAAGAGAGCTAAAAACACTCAAAATGATAGTGGCAATACATCGTCAGGGGCTAGATATGGCACTAATGTGGTGCCTATGCAAACTTCTACTGTTAGTACTGTGCAACACCCTGATGCAGTCCTTCCGAGTATGACACATGCAGAACACACTGATGGTCAAGATATCCAGAGGACTGTGGAGCCGGAGGGAGAGGCAGCCACGGTTGTATGTGCTGCAACCTCGCTCATGGATGCATGTGCACCGAAGAAGAATGCAGTGGCCATGGCTAGCTCCGTGCATGGCCAGCTAGCCGTGGGCACGGTGCATGAGCACGTCGCTCACATGCATGTGCCTGGGGGCGCGCCTGCACAGCATGCAACGCATGCAGCAACCCCAGTCCCGATGCTCGGGCAGCTAGCTATGGGCAAGGATACGGCGCCAGCAGTGCACGCAGCTGCTGCTACCTCGGTTTGCGTGCGAGGTTCCCCGACACCGTCTGAGTCGACTGCATCAGCATGTTCTCCGGTCGCTGTGGTTTCAATCGGTCCAGCAGCGGTTCGTGCGCATGGTACTGCCGCGACGCCCGTTGCTACCGTTCCGGTTGGACCGTCGGTGCGTCCCTCTTCACCGACATCTGGGACATTACGGACCCCAACGGCTAAGCCGACGACACCGACGGTGACTATGTCTGGAGGGATTGCTTCGCCTCTCCGACGTAGTAACCGTCATGCCACCTCCGCCGATGGTTCTTCTACGACTGATGAGCACTCTCTAGCGAAGGCGATGCGCCGCCAAGCCGTGAGAAATTTGGACCCCACGCCAGGTACCCTGTCCGCTCAATCTTTTCTTTCTTTTTCAGATACTCGCATTAATAATAGCTTAAATAATGTTGGTGTATTTATGGGAAAGAACGATAAAGAAATTAAACTGTCGGTTGGGGCACTTAAACACATGGAGATTGACCATTTAAAGGTTTCTCCGAAGTGTAATAACACCCTATCTAACCCCGAAACCGAGGAGGATGATGAAGCGGATGCCAAATATGATGGTTCGCTAGTCTCCCACTTGGTTGGTGATATTACCGAGGTTGGTTTGGATGACGCAAGATCTGGGTCCATGTTTTGTGACTTCACAGCATCTTTGCGGAAATCTAAATCACAATCCTCTAAAAAGAAACAAAAACCGCCCAAGAAGGCGAAAATTTTCACACCAATCCGAGTTTCCACATGAGAGGCATGTTTTGGAATAGCAGAGGTCTCTCAGACTTGGCTAAACATAAACACGTCAGTGATTGTGTGCGAGAACACGAATTGGATTTTGTGGCAATTTCCAAGGCTGGTAAATGTGACTTCCGCCCGCACGTCCTCGATCACCTATCTGGTGGTTTCGAATACACATGGCATAGTCTACCAGCTCGTGGAAGGTCCGGAGGAATCCTTCTTGGGATATAGACCACGGCAATGGACTTGTTGGCCTTTTCGACCGGTGAATTTCATATCAAATTTCACCTACGAAACAAGGCTGATAATTTTACATGGAGCCTGGTCGCAGTCTATGGGGCTGCCCAAGATGAGCATAAATCCGCTTTCCTTCGTGAACTGGTGAATCTGGCTAAGGATAACCCGTACCCAATGCTTATTGGAGGGGATTTCAATATCCTTAGGTACCAGGAAGAAAAGAATAATGACCGCTTCGACACTCACTGGCCTTTCCTATTCAATGTTGTGATTGATAGTTTGGACCTTCGGGAGGCTTGTATGTCGGGGCGGCGGTTCACTTGGGCTAATAACCGTTCTGTGCCAACGTACGAAAAACTCGATAGGGTACTCATGGATACCGAATGGGAGCTAAAATTTCCTATGGTAACCGTACGAGCCCTAGAGAGAATCGAGGCATTATCGGATCATGCGCCAATCATTCTTGATTCTAATTCTACGAGCCATTCTTCCCGCCACCCTTTCAAATTTGAATTGGCATGGCTGCACCGGGAAGGTTTTGTAGAAATAATCAAGAAAGTTTGGGCGAGGCCAGCCATTGGTCGTACACCGATTCAGAGATGGAATTATAAAATAAGGGCCATGAGGCAACACCTCTTTGGATGGGCGAAACACATCAATGGGTTATATAAAAAAGAAAAGCAGCGCCTTTGTACCATCATTGATGACCTCGACAAAATTGCAGAGACCCGCACCTTATCTCAACATGAGATTGAATTGAAAAATCAACCTAATGAGAAGGTTGCCCGTCTTCTGCGAGAAGAGGAGATCACATACTACCAGAGGTCCAAAGCTGACTTCATTCTATTGGGAGATAGTAATACAAGATAATTCCAATTGCTCGCCAATGGTCGACATAGGAAGAAATGTATTCATAGTCTCCAACAGGATGAGGGGCGGATCGAAGGTCAAAGAGATCTCAAAAACTATATCACCAGCTACTACAAATCTCTGTTTGGAGCGTCGGATGAAGGGAATGTCACCCTTGACGAGACCCGAATAGATGATATTCCACAAGTCACGGCAGAAGAGAATGATATCCTCACAACACCTTTCTCGGAAGAGGAGGTGAGAGCGGCGGTTTTCCAAATGGAACACAACAAAGCTCCAGGCCCTGATGGTTTCCCCGCAGAATTCTATCAGAATTTCTGGGATATCATCAAGGATGACCTTTTGGAGTTGTTCAATTGTCTTCATGCCGATCGACTTGATCTATTCAGAATAAATTTTGGCGAGATTGTTTTGTTGCCAAAGATTAAGGAGGCTGAACGGATTGAGCAGTTCAGACCCATATGTCTCCTTAATGTTAGCTTCAAGATTTTCACCAAAGTGGCTACGAATAGGTTAAACTTGATAGCTGATCGTGTTGTCCGTCCATCTCAAACGGCCTTTATGCAAGGACGAAATATACTAGATGGTGTAGTAATCCTGCATGAGACCGTCCACGAGATGCACCGAAAAAACATGAGTGGAGTGATATTCAAAATTTACTTTGAAAAGGCATATGACAAGGTCAAGTGGTCTTTCCTTCAACAGGCCCTAAGGATGAAAGGTTTCTCTGATAAATGCCGCCAGTGGATCCACAATTTTGTAACTGGAGGTAGTGTGGCCATCAAAGTCAATGATGATGTAGGCCATTACTTTCAGACAAAAAAAGGACTACGGCAGGGTGACTCCATGTCCCCAATGTTATTTAACATTGTCGCTGACATGTTGGCGATTCTGATTGAGCGCGCCAAGCAGGACGGCCAGATTGCAGGAGTAGTGCCACACCTTGTGGATGGTGGCCTCTCTATTTTACAATATGCCGATGACACAATTTTTTTCATGGAACATGATCTGGACAAGGCTCGAAACCTGAAACTCTTGCTTTCAGCGTTTGAGCAAATGTCAGGTCTTAAAATAAACTTCCATAAAAGCGAATTGTTCTTCTTTGGAGAAGCCGTTGAGGCGGCGGCTGATTATGCTGACCTATTTGGTTGCGCACATGGCCAATTCCCGATTAAATATCTGGGAATACCGATTCATTATCAACGCCTCACCATTGCGGAGTGGAAGCATGTAGAGGAGCGTCTAGAGAAACAGTTGAGTAGTTGGAAAGGCAAACTACTCTCAGTTGGAGGACGGCTGGTTTTAATTAACTCTGTCCTCACAAATATGGTTCTCTATATGCTTTCTTTCTTCCGACTCCCAAAAGGGGTCCTAAAAAGACTGGATTATTTCAGATCCAGATTCTTTTGGCAAGGAGACGGTGAAAAGAAAAAATACAGGCTGGCCAAATGGAGCGTGGTTTGTAGGCCGAAAGACCAAGGAGGGATCGGAATTCATGACTTGCAGGTCAAAAACGAGGCCCTACTCAGTAAATGGTTGTTCAAACTTCTTACTGAGGATGGTGTTTGGCAAACCATGCTGCGCAACAAGTATCTAGGTCAAAAGGCGGTGTCCCAGGCATTTTGAAAACCTGGCGATTCGCACTTTTGGGCTGGCCTAATGGTGGCAAAGAAACATCTCTTTCGTTTTGGGTCTTTCGCGATAAAGGATGGGTCAGACATTCGTTTTTGGGAAGACATCTGGCTAGGCAATGCCAGTCTCCGAGAACAATATCCAGGCTTATACAACATTGTTCGCGATAAGAATAATACTATTGCGCAAGTGCTCAGTTCATTCCCGCCGAATATTTCATTCAGGCGGGATTTGATTGGCACCCGACTTGTGTCATGGCATAATCTTTTATCCCGACTGGATTCGATTAACCCGACACAAGGCCGGGATGTGTTTCGCTGGAACCTTACTACATCAGGGTCTTTCACTGTAGACTCTAGGTATCATGCGCTCACACACTCTGAGGTACCAGTGAGTAATAACAAGAAAATTTGGAAGTCCAAGATTCCACTAAAAGTGAAAATTTTCATGTGGTATCTTCGTAGGGGGGTTGTGTTAACCAAAGACAATCTCGCACGACGCAACTGGCAAGGGAGTAAGAAGTATTGTTTTTGTACTCATGACGAGACAATCAAACACCTCCTTTTCCAATGCAAGTTTGCACGTTCTACGTGGTCAGCCATTCAAATAGCGTCAAATTTGTATCCGCCCACAACTGTTGCCAATATTTTTGGTCATTGGTTGGACGGTATTTCAAATAGGTTCAAAACGCTAATAAGGGTGGGAGCGTATGCCTTAATTTGGTTGCTTTGGCTATGTAGAAATGCTTTTGTTTTTAATGGAAGAAATGCTTCTCCTCTAGAGGTTATTTTCCGGTGTACGCAATTGCTACGTATGTGGTCTATGTTACAACGACCGGAGGACCAACCGCTGTTCAAGACGGTGTGTATGCGATTGGAGCAGGTGGCTATGGAGGTTTTTTCCCAACATGGATGGCAACATAACCTTCGGATCGATCCACCACCTCCATCGACATAGGCATAGTGTTGGTCTATAGGGCTCTACTGTTGCCGATTTGTCGGTTTTTTTCATCATTTTTGTCGGACCTTCATATTGGGCCGTGTGCATCCTAGTTATGCAGAGGCCGGGTGTTACTCATAATGCTTTGTATCCGCTTGATGCTACATTTGAGATAATAAAATTGCCCTTTATCGGAAAAAATCAGGGTGCATTTGAGCTCGGGAGCATACACACCACGTCCATACAGAAACAAAATCCATTATATAATTATTCACTTCAACACTTGCAAGTTGCAGCCAATATTGCAACAAACAACTTGCAACTTGCACAGCTCAGTGCCAAGCTTGACGCATCACTAATCCATAGATAATCCGCAATCGCAATACGCTCCAAATAACATGTCCTCATTCATCCCTGGCTGCTGGATTGGACTGTTGTCAGCCCATGATCTCACTAAACTATGCACGCACCATGCTAATGTCGGCTTCAGGTTCACTTTCACCGGCCACAACCTTTTCCTCTGGACTTTGCTTCCACCTGAATCGGTCGTATCCCATCCAAACAAGCCCGACCAAAGCTTGCTTTCCAACTCGCAAAACGGAAGATCCCAAGCAGGAGTGGGCAACGGAGTAGAGTCCCGGCGACGATCGAGGGTTAGGCATGAGCTGAAAGACGCCACGACCAGTCCGCATCCACCGTAACATCCATCCAGCTGAACTCTTTACAACTCTAGCGTGTACCGGGGGGACTCCGGCCGGAAAGCACCGGGCCGAGTATGCACGCACGCTCTGCTGCTGTGATAGCAACAGGATCGACCTGTATCCAGTGATAGCTTATCACGTTTGGCTCTACTATCGCCTCATCTTTCCGGCGTGGTAGGCGGCGACGAAGCGACGGAGACCTCTTCGGTATAGAAAGCGGGCGGCGACAAGGAAAGAAAGCTGTCACTTGACTTCTGCAAGCTGCATGCACAGACGTATCCACGTTTTCGCAACATATATTTGTGATGTGCATCCATCACACGTCCCGTCTCACTCGTGCCGGCGCAGTGCTTACCGTGGTGCCTAGCGATCGTGCGAGATTCGGTGTACGATGACGCAACGAGACCGAGCCGACTGTTGTCGATCGGGTGTAACAAGTTGGTGCATGGAAAAGTAAAACTATTGTCGGGTGTAACAAGTTGGTGCATGGAAAAGTAGATATGTGTTGGACTTGGCTTTGGACTCCACGGCCGAGACTTCTACACCCTACGTACGCCGCCGGCTGCCGATGTCGTGAGCTGTGTCGCAAATAGCTGAGCGGGGTACGTACGTGCATATACTATTGTTGGAAACACCAAACGGATGGGTACGTGTGCGGTGAATCGGCAAGCGACGCATTTTTATAGTATGGGTGTGAGTGG
Organism: Triticum aestivum; assembly: GCF_018294505.1. Lineage (NCBI taxonomy): Eukaryota > Viridiplantae > Streptophyta > Magnoliopsida > Poales > Poaceae > Triticum > Triticum aestivum. The sequence goes on along the minus strand of NC_057811.1, from coordinate 389,554,618 downwards.
CGGCGTGTGGGAGTAGACCTTTGTAGTGATACGCAGCTGTACCGTCTAAGGTGCAGCGTCTAGTTTTCTAGACGAAAAAGAGGACATGCACGCACACTTTGCAGCTCCTGCTCGAGGTTCTAGTAGGTACTGCTACTGACACGATGAGGACTTGCGCTGTGAACTGTGATCGGCGGTACCGTGACGTGACGACCGAACCATGCACATGCACGCATAGTGCCATGCACATGCATGTGCATTTGTTGTACCAACTGAACTGAGTGTTCTTTGTGTGTGGGTTTATAACAAGCGTGAATGCTGCGTGTCAGTTTTTTTATCTGACGGCAATGCCACCTGTCAGGTCGATGTGGTGTGATCCTCGCCAGAAACGATATTTTGTGGTCTGAGCTGAGCTCGATCTGGTCGACAACAAGCACCGTACTTTAGACAAGGACGGCCTTGGGTGGCAGGACGGGCACACACACACCGTGCAGAAGCAGGGAAAGCATCCGATCGATCGCGTGCAGCCGTACAGTTGGTTAGGTCGCTGTGTCGTTGGGTCACATATCCACAGTGACGCGCTTTATTTCCGTGTCGTCGGATCCCATGTTTCTCCGGGAACATGTGTGCGTCCCGATCAACCGCGGAAAAAGATAAAGGATAGCACCTAAATTTCACGAGCTAGCGGCCATCCGTAAATTTAGGCTTTCTAGTTTTTTCTTCACATGACATGACTCCGGAGCCCTGAGGTCAGCAAGATCAGCTCGCAAGCAACTCATGTAGTATTGGCAAGTGACAAAACCTTGACTTAGAGAGTAAAAAAGGTTTTAAAGGGAAGAATTTGGCCTAAAGTTCCATGGTATGTGTGACCAACCCACCCAACGTTAAAACCCAGCAAACAAAAAACAGGGAGCCTTCCCACAGTCATATGACATGACATAAATCTTTCCTACTTGTAAAAATTGGCATTAATAGTTATCCGTTCACTCATCTTTAAAACCTTTATTGCATTGATAACATAAAATAGTACTCCTTTGTATTTATTTATCCCGCATATTAGTTTGTCTAAAGTCAAACTTTATATACTTTTAACAAGTTTGTAGAAAAATATATTAACATATACACCGGAAATTCAATTCGGTTCCCGGAAGCACATGCTCCCGGGCCCAAAAATAATTTTTAAAATGTCCAAAAAAATCAAGACAATTTTTTATGTGTTTCTAGTCACATCCAAATACTGCCTGCAAATTTTGAGGCAAAAAGGTTAAGCATTTTGGCCTGTGAAAAAAAATTGAACACCAAATTTTATCCCCAAGTGTCACCCTAAATTTGTTTTTTTCACCGATGAAACATTGATGCCCCATTTTGCATGAAAATTGTCAAGCATGCTCACTAACTTGAACATTCTCGCTAAAAAAAAGACACTAACACTAACATCCATAAAAAAATTCAGAAATTTTTGAAAACTTCCACTTTTTTTTGCGTTACTGTTCACACGGGAGCGTGTGCTCCCGGGAGCCAAAATGCCCCCCCCCCTATATACCTCCAATAATGGATCCATCATTGCATATATTTTCACATTATAGAAATTTGTTACTGTAAATGTTCATATTATTTTCACAAACTTGGTCAAACTTTATACAGTTTGACTTCAGTTAAAGCTAATATGTGGAGTAAATAAAAACGGAGGGAGTACATAATATAAGAAGATGATTCGTATCACAAAAATCAATGATTTCTTAGTTCATGGTATTAGCCTTAACGAGTAATAATTTGTTAAATTCGGTTAACATTTCTCCTTGTATGAGGCAATAGACATTGAAGCTACCGAAGCTAGGACGCAGACTATCTACTCCCGAGGTTAATGTTGCCTGAAGAACAGTAAAATCCCCAAAAGAATTAGTACTCCCTCCAATCCAAATTAATTGTTGCAACTTTATTACAAATTGGAGGGATTAAAAGAATTAAAAAATACTTATTTTTTGCAATGACTACCACGGATGTCATTTCATAATGAAATTGTTCAAACACTCAAACATTTATCAAAGTTTGCCACACAAAAATTCATATATTTTTTAATTTTTGTTGGATTTTACTATAAAACCGAGCTCATGAGCTCCGGAGCAGAAGAGGACTTTCACTTAAGCTAGTACTGTCTTTCGTACTCCCTCCTTTTTTACTTCACATTTTAGGGTTTCTTGACCATATTTCTAGAGACAAAAAATCAACAGTCATAATACCAATCAATATCATCTAATCCATTATGGAATGTATTTTCTTAGCTGTTATTTAACACTCCTTATGTTCCATAATTATTGACACGGTTTCAGCTCAAATTTGAACACCACGACAATGTATGGAATGGGTTGAACTAAAACCATGGCAATAATTATGGAACGGGGGAGTATTGTATATACTGGTATGTTTTAAATTTTATTGCATATATATTTTTGTAAGATTTAATTTTTTGACTTAAGATACGAAAATATTAATATAGGAAGTAAAAGGAAATGGAGGAGGTCGATTTGGTGGTCCCGACGGTCGACAAGCAAAGTTTCTGCCCCTTGGGGACAACAGGAGACAAGGGATACCGTACTTCAATTTGAACTTAGAAGTAGGAGTAGATCTTAATCCAATGGCTGAGAATTGATACAGCAAATGTCCGTGCGCTCACGGCCTCAAGCAAGTTTCGTGCGCCGCACCGTAACTTTCATGTGGCTAAGGCCGTTCCGATGGAGCCGCAGCTGGCTCACAATCACAGGATCTCCGGGAAAAGCAGTCGAGAAACCAGCTGTCACGGGCCATGCACGCTGCCACATGTGTCGGCCGGCTCCTTTCCTTCCCTCCGCAGGAGAAAACCAAAACGTACTAGTCACCAACACCGCGACTCCACCCAGTCGGTGAGCACCGCACCACTGCCGCCGCGCGCGCCCATAAATACGCGGCCACCCCGCCCCCGGCTCACCTCACAAGCACACACACCCATTCCCTAGCTTCTTCCCCATCCCCGTTTGCTCGCCCGCCGGTGAGAGCAAAGCAAGAAGCCGGCGATCTCGCCGTACTTAGTGCGGTTTTGCTCTGTAAATGTCTGGAGGCCTGCCCGGTTTCGTCTTGGTGTCGTTCGGGCTAGAGGTGGCGCTCGTTCCCGTCTTAGACGCCGTGGTCGTCTCCTTTCTGAAGCGCTCGTCGTCCCCGTCGCCGGAGAAGGAGCTGCGTTCCTGTACCGGAGGCTTCATCAACGAAGGTATATACACACACATGTGTGCATCATCGATGATTCGATGCTGTCCGTGTCCGTGTCCGTGAGCGAGTACATGTTTATGTGCGACGATGTCAGCTCTTGCATGACTGTATCGTCCTCTCCATCTGTTCATTCTTTCACCATTCTGTGATGGAATGCTTTGATTCGAGCGCTGCTGTGCATGTACCACGCGTGGGACCCTATAGGATTATGCTCACTATACCATCCCTAGACGTTGTCTTGGATGGATATATATGTTTTTTTCTTCAAAGAAAAAAGAGTACCAGTAGTATACACGCTTCTGAGAGGAGATCAGACAGTGCATGGCGATAAGCGCGCCACCGTCTCCACTTTGTCTGATCTGCTTATGCTAAACAAACTGATCATGTTAAGTGGAAATAATGTCTTCTTTCGCAAAAAAGAAGAAGAGAAAGAAATATAATTTGGCAGTGGTCGCATGGTTTCATCCGTGACATGAGCTGTACTCGCAGGTTGAACTAATCTAGCTGCCTTTTCAAGCCTCACACAAAGAAGTGTCGACGAAACTTCCTGCAGGACCGGACAAAACAAACAAGGTGCGTATCGTGTGGGGCATCACATATTCCTAGTATGATTGCACGCTGAAAATGTTGCAATATGCACGCGAACATTTCGTATAAAGTAAGTACTGATAAGCAGGACTGCATCTACACCGCAGCCAACCGATTAGACGTATGTAAAATACTGAAATACTAGAATACTAGTGTTGGTTAGGAATCTCAAGGATTTTTTTTCTATTTTTTTTCTTCTGAATTTTGTGATGGAGCAGCCGGAAGGCGAAGAAGGTTCAGAGAATTCACCGGACGATCGAGGCGATGGCTCCGAGCACCGTCGATCCCAAGTGCGTATCGCCCGTCACTGAAGATGGGTCGATGGACAGGCGAGGAAACCCAGCAGTCAAAGCGAAGACTGGGAAATGGAAATCTTCCATCCTGCTGCTAGGTAAAGCCTTGCTTTATTTGATATTGTTCTTCATATGCCACAGACACTCTGTTTTTGTCTATGAGTTAACTGGATCTAGACTCTGATCGAGATTTCTTGTGTTGTTGATGATGATGCAGTTAACTATGCGCTTGTAACGTGCGCCTTCTTCGGCGTCGGGGTGAACCTGGTGGTGTTCCTCCGGCGGGTGCTCCACCAGGACAACGCCGAGGCGGCCAACAGCATCAGCAAATGGACCGGCACCGTCTACATCTTCTCCCTCATCGGCGCCTTCATGAGCGACTCCTACTGGGGCCGCTACATCACCTGCGCCATCTTCCAAATGATCTATGTCACGGTACGCTCAGCTCAAATCGATCGTAATACAGGCTTATTTTGTTTTTGGATTGTTCTGATCTGAACTTGTGATGATCAGGGGCTTGTGATACTGTCACTGGCGTCGTGGTTCCTGCTGGTGAAGCCCACCGGGTGCGGCGACGTGGAGACGCACTGCGACCCGCCGTCGGCGGCGGGGGTGGCGCTCTTCTACCTGTCGACGTACATGATCGCGTTCGGCAACGGCGGGTACCAGCCGTCCATCGCCACGCTGGGCTCGGACCAGTTCGACGAGACGGACCCCGACGAGGCGCGCTCCAAGGTGGCCTTCTTCAGCTACTTCTACCTGGCGCTCAACGTGGGCTCCATCTTCTCCAACACCGTGCTGGTGTACTACGAGGACGCCGGGCAGTGGGTCATGGGCTTCTGGGTCTCGGCGGGCGCGGCGGCGCTGGCGCTCGTGCTCTTCCTCCTCGGCACCCCCAACTACCGCTACTTCAAGCCCACCGGCAACCCGCTCACCCGCATCGCGCAGGTGCTCGTCGCCGCGTGCCGCAAGTGGCGCGACCACGCGCCCACCCGCGGCGAGCTGCTCCACGAGCTGGACGGCAACGAGTCTTACAAGGAGTCCGGCATCCGGAAGATCATGCACAGCGACCAGCTCAGGTACCTTGACAAGGCCGCGACGGTCACCGAGGAGGACTACTGCGAGCCGGAGAGGATGAAGGACCCGTGGCGGCTCTGCACCGTGACGCAGGTGGAGGAGGTGAAGTGCATCCTCAAGATGCTGCCCATCTGGATGTGCACCATTGTCTACTCGGTGGTGTTCACGCAGATGGCGTCGCTGTTCGTGGAGCAAGGGACCACCATGGACACCAACATCGGGTCGTTCCACGTGCCGGCCGCGAGCATGTCGGTGTTCGACATCCTCAGCGTTCTGGCGTTCATCGCCATCTACCGGCGTGTGCTGGTGCCGGTCATGGCGAGGCTGTCCGGGAACCCGCAGGGTCTGACGGAGCTGCAGCGTATGGGCGTCGGGCTCGTGATCGGCATGGGGGCGATGGTGGTGGCGGGCGTCGTGGAGGTGGAGCGGCTGAAGCGGGTGGCCGCGCCGGACCAGCCGAGCTCCCTGAGCGTGCTGTGGCAGGTGCCGCAGTACGCGCTGATCGGGGCTTCGGAGGTGTTCATGTACGTCGGGCAGCTGGAGTTCTTCAACGGGCAGGCGCCCGACGGCGTCAAGAGCTTCGGCAGCTCGTTGTGCATGGCGTCCATCTCGCTCGGGAACTACGTGAGCATCATGCTGGTCAGCGTGGTGACCAGCCTCACCGCCGGCGACAAGAGGCCTGGGTGGATCCCGGGTAACCTCAACTCCGGCCACCTCGACAGGTTCTACTTCCTCCTCGCCGCGCTCTCGCTCGTCGACCTCGCCGTGTACGTGGCCTGCGCGATGTGGTACAAGGGCATCAAGCTCGACAGCAACGAGGAGAAGGGAAAGGTGCCGGTGCATGTTTAGGGCCTTTTTCGTACCTTGAGGTATCTATAAGTGGGCTTGCTATTGGTTCGGCCGACGTACTGGGCTGCCGATGCGCTTTCCCGTAGTAAAAATAATAAGTATGTCATCCTGTGTTTGCTGCATAGGCCCATGTTGCTTTCTGTCCTAGTTTCAACTCCAAGACCAAGAGTTCTCGAAATCATTAATTAAGAAAAGAAGTACTCGTTGCAAAGAAATAATCCACTTTTTCAGGTTGCGACAAATGCCGCACATGCAGCGCGCCATTTGTCGCAATCTGGGAGTTTTTCCTTTTTTCATAGATCCGTTTATTCAAAATGTTTTATCTCTTAAACCGTGCGTCCAAATCTCGAACCGTTTTCACCATTGGATTCCTCGCGTCGAGATCTTCAAAACTAGATCCCATGTTGATAGGTTTTGACGAACTTTTTTTTCACGAAAAAACCGGACGAAAAAAACCGGGCGAAAAAACCGAACCGGAAGCACGGTTTTTCCCCCTTTCCGAAATAGGCACGCCCGTGCCTCTCACGAAATCATAACCGTGCCTCTCGTAGAAGCAAAACTGTGACTCTCGTGAAAGAAAGAAAAACAGAAAACGTGTTTTTTTCCGTTTCCGAGAAGCACGGCCGTGACTCTCGTGAAAGCACAACCGTGCCTCTCGCGAAAACAAAACCGTGACTCTCGCGAAAGAAAAAAACAGAAAACGCGTATTTTTTCCCTTTCCGAGAGGCACGGCTGTGACTTTCGCGTAAGCACAACCGTGCCTCTCGCGGAAGCAAAACCGTGACTCTCACGAAAGAAAAAAAAACAGAAAACGCGTTTTGTTTTTCCCTTTCCAAGAGGCACGGCCGTGGCTCCCGCGAAAGCACAACCGTGCCTCTCGCGGAAGCAAAACCGTGACTCTCGCGAAAGAAAAAAAACAGAAAATGTGTTTTTTTCGTTTCCGAAAGGCACGGCCGTGACTCTCGATAAAGCACAACCGTGCTTCTCGCGAAAGGGGAAAAACGCGTTTTTTCTTGCAAATTTTTTTTCGCTTTTTTTTATCGAAAAGCTAAAAAAGATCGGGGGAAAACCAAAACGTCGAAAAACCCTGGAAAAAAACCGTTTAAAAAGCCAAAAACGCGTGCGAAAAAACAAAAAAACAAAATCCGAAAGGAGCGTCCAGAGCCCGACACGTGGCGAATGGCTGAAAGCGCGCCAAGTGGCGCTGATCGTTGTGAGGCTCCCGAAGGAGCGCTCGTTAACTAGTTGCTCCCAAGAGTTCTTATGCTTGAAGAAATGTATCCAAGAGTCATGGTCCATGTCATGCAAATTTCCTGACACGCACTCTCTGAATTTGATCGGTCAAAAGGAAGCAAGTTTACCGAGACTGTGACGACGATAGCAAGCAATTTGGGATGCAACAGAGTGGTGATCAGTTCGGACTTGCCGACGCTAATCAACACTACGCAAACCGGAGGTAATATCCGGTCTCCGGATGATGCTGTTGCATTACATCAAGATTGTGTTCTTTTCATGATGAGATTTGAGAATTGCCTGGTAGAGGCGAACTTGGTGGTGCATGGATCAGCTATGCTTGGTACCCAATATTGTAGTTCTTCGAGAGATTCTTCGGGAGGATTATGGTTGATGTAGAGTGATGAACTACAAGTGTTTGTTTATAGTGCTTCCTCCCATGCTATTCGATGCAGGGCAATGCCATTGGGTTGTCCCAATCTTCACAATTTGGAGGTGGCAAAGGAGAAATCACAAAGAACAAAACGAAACACAAGACAGTAACAATAATGAACAAGGTTCACATCACACATGTGCTCTCAATTCATCCAAAGTAAAGAGAAACTCCCTCCGTCTGGAATTACTCGCCGCGGAGATGGATATGTCTAAGACGTATTTTAGTTCTAGATACATCCTTTTTATCCATGTCTATGACAAGTAATTCGAGACGGAGGGAGTACATCAAGATTCACAAACAACAAAGGGAAAAGAAGCAAGTTAAGATTTTCCCCAATCTTTAAGAGAAGAGGGGTCTTGAGAGGCAGATCTTTTCCAATTCTATGGATATGGAGGTCTTGGTTAATCCCTTGGGATTCTTCTCCTATTGGAGGCTTGATAACCAAGGAGAAGGATAAATGAGGAAAGCCTTCTCAAGTTTAGTCTGATATGCTTTGTTACGGCACCGAAAACCTCCAATAGTCACGGTAGGGTGGAGAGCATGACCGGAAGTTCCAAAAGGGATCGCATAAGGGGGATTTAGCCATGTTTGGCCCTTGTAATTGAGGTAATACTCTACTCCTGCTTTAGCTTTGATTGATTGTGAGAAAATACCTTCTGTGAGGCAGTTACAATATGTGTTGATATGTTACTACCGAGATGATGACTAGATGTCAGAAGATCTCGACCCCCCTAGCCTCACCTTATAAAGGGCGGTGAGGCCTAGGGTTACACATTTCCCTAACCGTCCTAGAGTCCCAGTCCGACGAGGGGTCCTTGGCTTGCATGCCAACCACGTCTCCGCGTACCCGGAGGCCCTTAAGGACGCATATAGCAGTTGGGCCCAAGTCCGACCCATCATCTAGCTTGCCCACTGACGGGCCAACCCCGATGCTATACACAATAAGTTTGCTAACCCTAATTTGAGTCCAAGGTATGGTTTATATAGCTAAGGGACGAAGGATGGTAGGTGAAAGGGGATACACGACCTCTTGGCCAGATCTGCACGCAGGTAGGGGCCAGACAGTCCGGGAACCAAATTGGACTGTCTGGGCATAGGCCGGACGATCCAGGAACCAAGCCGTATTGTCTAGATGCTGGTGCAAGTGCGACTCTAGGCTGGCATATGCCTCGGGTGCTAGATAGTCTAGGTTCCAAGATGGGATAATGCAAGTCTTTGAGCTCTGTGCTTCCACCCCCATAAAACTTTATTTGCTAGCATATTCAGTACTAAGCATTACCCACTCTCGCTTTAAGACATAGTGTATCATTTGCTAGTACATCCAACCCTGTGGAGGACTTTCTCTTGTTCTCCTACACGTACAACCAACCATCTAGTTGTGGCCACGTCCATGGTCACCGTGTAGTTGTGTCCACGACCACAGTCACCATCTAGTTGTGGACACATCAATAACCAAGGCACCCATCGATGCCATGCGCGTCGATCCATCCACATGTAGCACCATGACCGGCGCCACCGCCACGTCTCCCAAGACAATGTCGTACAATGCGGCTTAGGAGGCCTTGGCCCACTGCAAAAATTCATCCGCGTCCATCTACGCAGCCCTCGCCTCCATCGCATTAAGCGCGGGCGCGGGCGCAGCGTAGGCACTGGCACGGAAATGAGTGCGGGCGCATCCATCTACGTGGCCTCCGCCTCCATCTGCGCAACCTCCTCCATCGCCTTCTCCATCTCTGCCCACAAGGGGGCCAGAGGATCCTCTTCCTACTCCTCCTCAACGACGCCAAAATAGAAGTCTAGGGGGTGCGCCATGGATAAGTTGTTTGTGCTGGATTGGAGATGACATGATGCGAGAGAAGGGACAACCACCATTGTATAGTCCGCCGCAGGCGAGCTCACCATTAAAGAGAGGTGGTTGGATAGGCGTTCGGAGGGGCGTTCAAAGGCTGTCGCGGCCTGATCTTGCTCCTTCAGTACACACAGACTACCACGGCGTCCGGGGGAGCGTGTGTTCAAAGGCACGTCTTTCGGTGAGAATCTGTGACATGGCCTGATCGCATGCGTGAACGCCGGCCGCATACACGCCTCCAGGCCGCCTGCAAACACGCCTCTAGGATGCCTTCACACACGCAACCGGGCCGCCGCATGAACGTAGCCTGCATAGACACCGACACATGTCCTTTTATTACTAATCTCCTGAAATAACTCATGAAGCCATCGCTCCAATAATTTTAGTGACACTAATAATCGTCCCAGATGATATACGAGCTTCGCAAGGTTTTTGACTACAAAGTATTATCACTAATCAAATACTAGCGTAGTGGTAATCTGAACTCCACATGAGGCCCATGACAAGTGTTCAAATCCCATGGATAGCACCTATTTTTTCTTTCTTTTGTTTGAAACTAAAATATGGCATGTGGTGTCTGCTTTTTAAATAGAATAATTTCAATGTAAACATGTGGTGGCTCGTTTTTTTCTACGTATATCTCCTTCACTAAACTGTTCAAGATTATTGATGACGGTAAAAAAATTGTGACACTAAAAATCGTCCCAGAAAATGCACTTGCCTGGTGACGGTAAAAAACGTCGCCTAAAACTGGTCCAGAATGTCATCGAAGTTGTCGTAGAGAGCCACACCATGGCGAAATCAGCTAGTGAAGGTGATCATCATAGAAAATGACTTTAGGCGACATTTCCTGTTTCATCATCAGGGGTTTTGTCACTGAATAGATCAGATTTTGTAGTGAGAAGGCACTCCACCAGCGACTCCTCTGTTGTGTTGCTTGCCGCCGCAGCAGCTAGCCCGCGGTGGCGGAAGAGGAGGGTCCAGCGATGGCCCCGACGTTGGCGAGGTTGAGGGTGGAGGTGGGTTAGGAGGGGCGGCGGCGTGCGACGTGGGAGGAAGAGGAGGACGAGATGAGGATAAGTGGAGGACCAGACACTGTTTTGCAGACGGGTACTGTTTTGCAGACCAAATTAATAGCTTGTCCATATGCTCGAGCGTTGCTAGCGATACAGTCACTAGCAGAGCTAGTGTGACCCACGCTGTTAATGGGTTCATACAATTTTTTTCTAGTAAATTATAGTAAACTAATTTTGAAAAATCTAAAATTTGGTACGAAAGATGTAATAATGTATATTAAGTATAAAAAAGTTTCAAAACCAACGGACAAAGGCGACCATCATCTCTCCTTAACACATGATCAGTTCCCACTCGAAAAGATGAATTCTTCGTTCGAGATGGTGCTTTTTCTAAGTATTTTATGTGATAACTTTTGTGTAACCTTTTAAAAAGATTACCACAACCTCTAGATGTCATATCATAACAGCGTACCAAGTTTCATATTTTTTAAACTTCATTTGCATTTACAAGAAATTAAAATAACAATAATCATCTACGGCTACTAGCAGAGTGTGCATACGCGCGAACGCTGCTAGTTACCTCATCACTTGCAGCGCACGCGTCGACTACACGTTGCAAGGTTTTAAGACCAACATGATCGGCCGTACACATAATGTCAGATATGAGAGTAGTCGTGTGCCCTCTTTCCCGCACGCTGCTACAGGAGGTGAAATTGGCGGCGTGCGACAAGCCCACACGTTGCCAGATATTTATGGCGCACCCTGTATCTTCATGTACCTCGCTTGCAGTGTTTTGTTTTCCTGGACTCCGCTGAAGCTCACACAATTGCAGTGTGACTTCCGCAGACGCTGCTGGTTGTTAGGCAAGTTATTTGCAGCGTCCATTTATGGTAGGACACTGGTAGTAGTAAAATCTTATAAGGGGTTTCCCTACTAGTGTATCCTTAACCTCACCTCAGGTTTCAAAGAATTTCCATGCCTGAACCCGACTGGGTGCAGGTAATACCCACGGTAAAAATACCCATATCACCCTCCTTGCCCAATTCGCATTTTATCATGTATATTTCAACATTTCAGCATATAATATATATATAACATTTTAGCATTCCAGCACGCATACTTTAGCATTTCTTCACATATATGCTGCATTTAAGCACATACATTTCAACACAAAGACATATAACATATCAACATTTTAGCCTAGGGTAAGGTGGCTATGATTTTTCCCTTTCTTAGTGAATGACACATTGGATTTATCTATTAGAATTAATTAGTATACGAGTATGCTGGTACGTAGGTATGGGTATTGCCTTCCCGTACCAGCACACGGCTTACCCGATAGGTATAATTTTTTCTCATTGATAAACCATAGGTATTTTTATTCTCAAAGCCTTATCCTAATAGGGTCTTTACCCACCGGGTTCGTGGGTAGCGGGTATCCATTGTCATGTTGAGGACCTCCATCACCGACGACAGCTCCTTTGAATCCGACACCCCCCTGACGATGACTGCTCTGCCGTCTTCACCACGTACTACTACGGCTGCCACGGAGATGACAAGGGAAGGGCAAGGCGTCGCACCGGTGAATCTTGTCCTTAAATTCGTGTATATATCTAGTAGTACTATGCAATGAATTTGCGACCCTTTTGGTTGTCAGTCGATGAACTATGCGATGATCTCTTGGTTCTCCTATGCAGTGTAGATGAATCTATGCTCTTTGTTCCTACGTGAGTTATATACATGGATTTGTGAGGTGGTAAATGAGGGAACGACTGCGGATAGCGACATGTGAGGGACGAGCCCATGCTATCTACGAACGTATAAGGCGGCCAAATTTTTGCAAGTCTGCCCTTAGCTAACTGAGTTATACGAGATATGCCCGTATTCAAGGATGCCCCCGCACAACATCGCTTTTTTTATTGGAAATTATTGCGGCCACCCAAATGTATCGTTGCTATTAAGGGCAACAAGATGGGGTTTATTCATACGTGAGTTTATCTTGTCTACATCCTGTCATCTTGCTTAAGGCATTACTCTGTTTTTCCATGAACTTAATACACTAGATGCATGCTGGATAGCGGTCGATGTGTGGAGTAATAGTGGTAGACGCAGAATCGTTTCGGTCTACTAATCTTGGACGTGGTGCCTATGTATGATCACTGCCTTGGATATCGTCATAATTATTTTCTTTTCTATGAATTGCCCAACAGGAATTTGTTTACCCACCATATGTTGTTTTCTCGAGAGAAGCCTCTAGTGAAAATTATGGCCCCCGGGTCTATATTTTATCATATATTAAAACTAAAAATACCTTGCTGCAATTTTCTTTTATTTTTTAGATCTATCTATCAAGAACTATACAATTTAATCATGCTCATAACCGTTGAGGATTGACAACCCCTCTACGCTTTGGGTTGCAAGTATTTGTTGTTTGTGTGTAGGTGTTGTTTACATAGTGTTGCTTGGTTCTCCTACTGGATTGATAACCTTGGTTTCATAACTAAGGGAAATACTTATCTCTACTATACTACATCATCCTCTCCTCTTCGAGAAAATCCCAACACAGCTCACAAGTAGCAGGAAGAATTTTTGGCGTCATTGCCGGGGAGACATCATCAACATCTATCAAGTACCTACGATAAAATGTCATCTCCTTGCATTTACTTTATTTGTCATTTGCCTCTCGTTTTCATCTCCCCCACTTCTAAAAAAGTTTTTACAAGAACATAAAAATATTTTTCGTTTGCCTTTTTACGTGTTTTCTTGTTTGCTTGTTTTGAAACTGTCATCATGGGTGATTTTGGTATGGCAGAAACGGATGATGGTAACTCCTAAAATTGGAAGTTCTACTAATCTTGAGGCTAAAACTTTTGTGTTGGGACAAGGGAATGTTATAGGGAACAATGTCATCCAAGAATTCTTTAATTGCATTGGGACTTTGGCTTGTGATGATGCCCCTATACTTAAAAGAACCAAAAGTTATGCCGATGCTATTTCCGCACTTGTTCTTAAACTTGAGAGAAGATTTATCCGCACTCATCCTACCTTACAAAGATTATTTTATGAGTTGCCAGTTATAAAAAAATCCTAGGGCTAAAAAGATAGCTACCCTTGTCCTCATGAATGAATTTGATCACATAGTGCGAGAAGCTAGAGAGATCTTTGATTTTTATGGTATGAACCGTGAAAATATGGTAATAGATGAGCTCCTTCATAATAGTGATTATTTATTAAGGCATCTTCTTTGCAATGATCGCATCTTTGATGAGAATATTAAAAAGGAAGTCCCTCCTTTGAGTATGATTCAACAAGTTTTCAATAATGTTAACCAACAGTACTCTTAGATTGTAGCTGGTAATCAAGGGGGATTTGCAGATGGGAAACTTGCTAATGATAAAATTGAAGGATATATGCCCTAGAGGCAATAATAAAGTTATTATTTATTTCCTTATATCATGATAAATGTTTATTATTCATGCTAGAATTGTATTAACCGGAAACATGATACATGTGTGAATACATAGACAAACAGAGTGTCACTAGTATGCCTCTACTTGACTAGCTCATTGATCAAAGATGGTTATGTTTCCTAGCCATCGACATGAGTTGTCATTTGATTAACGGGATCAAATCATTAGGAGAATGATGTCATTGACTTGACCCATTCCGTTAGCTTAGCACTTGATCGTTTAGTATGTTGCTATTGCTTTCTTCATGACTTATACATGTTCCTATGACTATGAGATTATGCAACTCCCGTTTACCGGAGGAACACTTTGTGTGCTACCAAACGTCACAACGTAACTGGGTGATTATAAAGGTGCTCTACAGGTGTCTCCGAAGGTACTTGTTGGGTTGGCGTATTTCGAGATTAGGATTTGTCACTCCGATTGTCGGAGAGGTATCTCTGGGCCCACTCGGTAATGCACATCACTTAAGCCTTGCAAGCATTGCAACTAATGAGTTAGTTGCGGGATGATGTATTACGGAACGAGTAAAGAGACTTGCAGGTAACGAGATTGAACTAGGTATTGAGATACCGATGATCGAATCTCGGGCAAGTAACATACCGACGACAAAGGGAACAACGTATGTTGTTATGCGGTTTGACCGATAAAGATCTTCGTAGAATATGTGGGAGCTAATATGAGCATCCAGGTTCCGCTATTGGTTATTGACCGGAGACGTGTCTCGGTCATGTCTACATAGTTCTCGAACCCGTAGGGTCCGCACGCTTAAAGTTCGATGACGGTTATATTATGAGTTTATGTGTTTTGATGTACCGAAGGTTGTTCGGAGTCCCGGATGTGATCACGGACATGACGAGGAGTCTCGAAATGGTCGAGACATAAAGATCAATTTATTGGACGACTATATTTTGATACCGGAATGGTTCCGGGTGAGATCGGGATAATACCGGAGCTCCGGGAGGTTATCGGAACCCCCCGGGAGGTATATGGGCCTTAATGGGCTTTAGTGGAAAGGAGGGGAAAGGAGCAAGGGAGGGGGCGCGCCCCCCCAAGCCCAATCCAAATTGGGAGGGGGCCCGCCCCCTTTCCTTCCTCCCTCCTTTCTCTTCCTTCCCTCTCCCTCTCCAAATAGGAAAAGGAGGAGTCCTACTCCCGGTGGGAGTAGGACACCCCCCTTGGGCGTGCCTCCTCCCCTTGGCCGGCCCTCTCCTCCCCCCTTTATATACGGAGGAGAGGGGCACCCCATAGACACAACAATTGATCTCTTGGATCTTTTAGCCGTGTGCGGTGCCCCTCTCCACCATAGTCCACCTCGATAATACCGTAGCTGTGCTTAGGCGAAGCCCTGCGTCGGTAGAACATCATCATCGTCACCACGCCGTCGTGCTGACGGAACTCTCCCTCAAAGCTCGGCTGGATCGGAGTTCGAGGGACGTCATCGAGTTGAACGTGTGCAGAACTCTGAGGTGCCGTGCGTTCGGTACTTGATCGGTCGGATCGTGAAGACGTACGACTACATCAACCGCATTGTGCTAACGCTTCCGCTTTCGGTCTACGAGGGTATGTGGACACACTCTCCCCTCTCGTTGCTATGCATCACCATGATCCTGTGTGTGCGTAGGAATTTTTTTGAAATTACTATGTTCCCCAACAATGGCATCAAAGCCAGGTTTTATGCGTAGATGTTATATGCACGAGTAGAACACAAGTGAGTTGTGGGCGATACAAGTCATACTGCTTACCAACATGCCATACTTTGGTTCGGCGGTATTGTTGGATGAAGCGGCCCGGACCGACATTACGCGTACGCTTACGCGAGACTGGTTCTACCGACGTGCTTTGCACACAGGTGGCTGGCGGGTGTCAGTTTCTCCAACTTTAGTTGAACCGAGTGTGGCTACGCCCGGTCCTTGAGAAGGTTAAAACAACACTAACTTGATGAACTATCGTTGTGGTTTTGATGCGTAGGTAAGAACGGTTCTTGCTCAGCCCGTAGCAGCCACGTAAAACTTGCAACGACAAAGTAGAGGACGTCTAACTTGTTCTTGCAGGGCATGATGGGATGTGATATGGTCAAGGCATGATGCTAAATTTTATTGTATGAGATGATCATGTTTTGTAACCGAGTTATCGGCAACTAGCAGGAGCCATATGGTTGTCGCTTTATTGTATGCAATGCAGTCGCCCTGTAATTGCTTTACTTTATCACTAAGCAGTATCGATAGTCGTAGAAGCAATAGTTGGCGAGACGACAACGATGCTACGATGGAGATCAAGGTGTCGCACCGGTGACGATGGTGATCATGACGGTGCTTCGGAGATGGAGATCACAAGCACAAGATGATGATGGCCATATCATATCACTTATATTGATTGCATGTGATGTTTATCTTTTATGCATCTTATCTTGCTTTGATTGACGGTAGCATTATAAGATGATCTCTCACTAAATTTCAAGATAAAAGTGTTCTCCCTGAGTATGCACCGTTGCCAAAGTTCGTCGTGCCCAGACACCACGTGATGATCGGGTGTGATAAGCTCTACGTCCATCTACAACGGGTGTAAGCCAGTTTTGCACACGCAGAATACTCAGGTTAAACTTGACGAGCCTAGCATATGCAGATATGGCCTCGGAACACTGAGACCGAAAGGTCGAGCGTGAATCATATAGTAGATATGATCAACATAGTGATGTTCACCATTGAAAACTACTCCATTTCACGTGATGATCGGTTATGGTTTAGTTGATTTGGATCACGTGATCACTTAGATGATTAGAGGGATGTCTATCTAAGTGGGAGTTCTTAAGTAATATGATTAATTGAACTTTAATTTATCATGAACTTAGTCCTAGTAGTATTAGCATATCTATGTTGTAGATCAATTGCTCGCGTTTAGCTCCCCTGTTTTATTTTTGATATGTTCCTAGAGAAAACTAAGTTGAAAGATGTTAGTAGCAATGATACGGATTGGATCCGTGATCTGAGGATTATCCTCATTGCTGCACAGAAGAATTATGTCCTTGATACACCGCTAGGTGATAGACCTATTGCAGGAGCAGATGCAGACGTTATGAACGTTTGGCTAGCTCAATATGATGACTACTTGATAGTTTAGTGCACCATGCTTAATGGCTTAAAATCGGGACTTCAAAGACGTTGTGAACGTCATGGACCATATGAGATGTTCCAGGAGTTAAAGTTAATATTTCAAGCAAATACCCGAGTTGAGAGATATGAAGTCTCCAACAAGTTCTATAGCTAAAAGATGGACGAGAATAGCTCAAGCAGTGAGCATGTGCTCAGAATGTCTGAGTACTACAATCACTTGAATCAAGTGGGAGTTAATCTTCCAGATAAGATAGTGATTGGCAGAGTTCTCTAGTGACTATCACCAAGTTAATAGAACTTCGTGATGAACTATAATATGCAAGGGATAACGGAAACGATTCCCAAGCTCTTCATGATGCTGAAATCGATGAAGGTAGAAATCAAGAAAAACATCAAGTGTTGATGGTTGACAAGACCACTAGTTTCAAGAAAAGGGCAAAGGGAAGAAGGGGAACTTCAAAAAGAACGGCAAGCGAGTTGCTGCTCAAGTGACCAAGCCCAAGTCTGAACCTAAGCCTGAGACTAAGTGCTTCTACTGCAAAGGGACTGGTCACTAGAAGTGGAACTGCCCTAGATACTTGGCGGATAAGAAGGATGGCATAATGAACAAAGGTATATTTGATATAGATGTTATTGATGTGTACTTTACTAGTGTTTATAGCAACCCCTTAGTATTTGATACTAGTTCAGTTGCTAAGATTAGTAAATCGAAACGGGAGTTGCAGAATGAACAGAGACTAGTTAAGGGTGAAGTGACGATGTGTGTTGGAAGTGGTTCCAAAGTTGATATGATCATCATCGCACACTCCCTATACTTTTGGGATTAGTGTTGAACCTAAATAAGTGTTATTTGGTGTTTGCGTTGAGCATGAATATGATTTGATCATGTTTATTGCAATACAGTTATTCATTTAAGTTAGAGAATAATAATTGTTCTGTTTACATGAATAAAACCTTCTATGGTCATACACCCAATGAAAATGGTTTGTTGGATCGCGATCGTAGTGATACACATATTCATAATATTGAAGCCAAAAGATGCAAAGTTAATAATGATAGTGCAACTTATTTGTGGCACTGCCGTTTAGGTCATATTGGTGTAAAGCGCATGAAGAAAATCCATGCTGATGGGCTTTCGGAATCACTTGATTATGAATCAGTTGATGCTTGCGAACCATGCCTCATGGGCAAGATGACTAAGACTCCGTTCTCTGAAACAATGGAGCGAGCTACTGACTTATTGGAAATAATACATACCGATGTATGCAGTCCGATGAGTGTTGAGGCTTGCGGCGGGTATCGTTATTTCCTAACCTTCACAGATGATTTGAGCAGATATGGGTATATCTACTTAATGAAACTGAAACAGTTGAAAAGTTCAAAGAATTTCAGAGTGAAGTGGAGAATTGTTGTAACAAGAAAATAAAAGTTTTTCTGCGATTTGATCGCGGAGACGAATATTTGAGTTACAAGTTTGGCCTTCAATTAAAACAATGTGGAATAGTTTCACAAACTCATGCCACCTGGAACACCACAGCATAATGGTGTGTCCGAACGTCATAACCGTACTTTATTGGATATAGTGCAATCTATGATGTCTCTTACGGATTTACCACTATCGTTTTGGGGTTATGCATTAGAGACAACTGCATTCACGTTAAATAGGGCACCATCTAAATCCATTGAGACGACACCTTATGAACTGTGGTTTGGAAAGAAACCCAAGTTGTCGTTTCTTAAAGTTTGGGATTGCGATGCTTATGTGAAAAAGTTTCATCCTGATAAGCTCAAACCCAAATCGGAGAAATGTGTCTTCATAGGATACCCAAAGGAGACTGTTGGGTACACCTTCTATCACAGATCTGAAGGCAAGACATTCATTGCTAAGAATGGATCCTTTCTAGAGAAGGAGTTTCTCTCGAAAGAAGTGAATGGGAGGAAAGTAGAACTTGATGAGGTAACTGTACCTGCTCCCTTATTGGAAAGTAGTTCATCACAGAAATCTATTCCTGTGACTCCTACACCAATTAGTGAGGAAGCTAATGATGATGATCATGTAACTTCAGATTAAGTTACTACCGAACCTCGTAGGTCAACCAGAGTAAGATCCGCACCAGAGTGGTACGGTAATCCTGTTCTGGAGATCATGTTACTTGACCATGACGAACCTACGAACTATGAGGAAGCGATGATGAGCCCAGATTCTGCAAAATGGCTTGAGGCCATGAAATCTGAGATGGGATCCATGTATGAGAACAAAGTATGGACTTTGATTGACTTGCCCAATGATCGGCGAGCCATTGAGATTAAATGGATCTTCAAGAGGAAGACGGACGCTGATAGTAGTGTTACTATCTACAAAGCTAGAATTGTTGCAAAAGGTTTTCGACAAGTTCAAGGTGTTGACTACGATGAGAGTTTCTCACTTGTATCTATGCTTAAGTCTGTCCGAATCATGTTAGCAATTGCCACATTTTATGAAATCTGGCAAATGGATAAACAAAACTGCATTCCTTAATGGATTTATTAAAGAAGAGTTGTATATGATGCAACCAGAAGGTTTTGTCAATCCTAAAGGTGCTAACAAAATATGCAAGCTCCAGCGATCCATCTATGGACTAGGTGCAAGCATCTCGGAGTTGGAATATACGCTTTGATAAGTTGATCAAAGCATATAGTTTTATACAGACTTGCGGTGAAGCCTGTATTTACAACAAAGTGAGTGGGAGGACTACAACATTTCTGATAAGTATATGTGAATGACATATTGTTGATCGTAAATAATGTAGAATTATTCTGCAAAGCATAAAGGAGTGTTTGAAAGGAGTTTTTCAAAGAAAAGACCTCGGTGAAGCTGCTTACATATTGAGCATCAAGATCTATAGAAATAGATCAAGACGCTTGATAAGTTTTTTCAATGAGTACATACCTTGACAAGATTTTGAAGTAGTTCAAAATGGAATAGTCAAAGAAAGAGTTCTTGTCTGTGTTACAAGGTGTGAAATTGAGTAAGACTCAAAGCCCGACCACGGCAGAAGATAGAAAGAGAATGAAAGTCATTCCCTATGCCTCAGCCATAGGTTCTATAAAGTATGCCATGCTATGTACCAGATCTATTGTATACCCTACACTAAGTTTGGCAAGGGAGTACAATAGTGATCTAGGAGTAGATCGCTGAACAGCGGTCAAAATTATCCTTAGTGGAATAAGGATATGTTTCTTGATTATGGACGTGACAAAAGGTTCGTCGTAAACGGTTACGTCGATGCAAGCTTTGACACCGATCTGGATGACTCTAAGTCTCGATCTAGATACATATTGAAAGTGGGAGCTATTAGCTAGAGTAGCTCCGTGCAGAGTATTGTAAACATAGAAATTTGCAAAATACTTACAGATCTGAATGTGACAGACCCGTTGACTAAAATTATCTCACAAACAAAACATGATCACACCTGAGTACTCTTTGGGTGTTAATCACATAGCGATGTGAACTAGATTACTGACTCTAGTAAACCCTTTGGGTGTTGGTCACATGTCGATGTGAACTATGGGTGTTAACCACATAAAGATGTGAACCATTGATGTTAAATCACATGGCGATGTAAACTAGATTATTGACTCTAGTGCAAGTGGGAGACTGAAGGAAATATGCCCTAGAGGAAATAATAAAGTTATTATTTATTTCCTTATATCATGATAAAAATGTTTATTATTCATGCTAGAATTGTATTAACCGGAAACATGATACATGTGTGAATACATAGACAAACAGAGTGTCACTAGTATGCCTCTACTTGACTAGCTCGTTGATCAAAGATGGTTATGTTTCCTAGCCATAGACATGAGTTGTCATTTGATTAACGGGATCACATCATTAGGAGAATGATGTGATTGACTTGACCCATTCCGTTAGCTTAGCACTTGATCGTTTAGTATGTTGCTATTGCTTTCTTCATGACTTATACATGTTCCTATGACTATGAGATTATGCAACTCCCGTTTACCGGAGGAACACTTTGTGTGCTACCAAACGTCACAACGTAACTGGGTGATTATAAAGGTGCTCTACAGGTGTCTCCGAAGGTACTTGTTGGGTTGGCGTATTTCGAGATTAGGATTTGTCACTCCGATTGTCGGAGAGGTATCTCTGGGCCCACTTGGTAATGCACATCACTTAAGCCTTGCAAGCATTGCAACTAATGAGTTAGTTGCGGGATGATGTATTACGGAACGAGTAAAGAGACTTGCCGGTAACGAGATTGAACTAGGTATTGAGATACCGACGATCGAATCTCGGGCAAGTAACATACCGATGACAAAGGGAACAACGTATGTTGTTATGCGATTTGACCGATAAAGATCTTCGTAGAATATGTGGGAGCCAATATGAGCATCCAGGTTCCGCTATTGGTTATTGACCGGAGACGTGTCTCGGTCATGTCTACATAGTTCTCGAACCCGTAGGGTCCGCATGCTTAAAGTTCGATGACGGTTATATTATGAGTTTATGCGTTTTGATGTACCGAAGGTTGTTCGGAGTCCCGGATGTGATCACGGACATGACGAGGAGTCTCAAAATGGTCGAGACATAAAGATCAATTTATTGGACGACTATATTTTGATACCGGAATGGTTCCGGGTGAGATCGGGATAATACCGGAGCTCCGGGAGGTTATCAGAACCCCCCGGGAGGTATATGGGCCTTAATGGGCTTTAGTGGAAAGAAGGGGAAAGGAGCAAGGGAGGGGGCGCGCCCCCCAAGCCCAATCCGAATTGGGAGGGGGGTCGGACCCCCTTTCCTTCCTCCCTTCTTCCTCTTCCTTCCCTCTCCCTCTCCAAATAGGAAAAGAAGGAGTCCTACTCCCGGTGGGAGAAGGACTCCCCCCTTGGGCGCGTCTCCTCCCCTTGGCCGGCCCTCTCCTCCCCCTTTATATACGGTGGAGAGGGGCACCCCATAGACACAACAATTGATATCTTGGATCTTTTAGCCGTGTGCGGTGCCCCTCTCCACCATAGTCCACCTCGATAATACCATAGAGGTGCTTAGGTGAAGCCCTGCGTTGGTAGAACATCATCATCGTCACCACGCCGTCGTGCTGACAGAACTCTCCCTCAAAGCTCGGCTGGATCGGAGTTCGAGGGACGTCATCGAGTTGAACGTGTGCAGAACTCGGAGGTGCCGTGCGTTCGGTACTTGATCGGTCGGATCGTGAAGACGTACGACTACATCAACCGCGTTGTGCTAACGCTTCCGCTTTCGGTCTACGAGGGTACGTGGACACACTCTCCCCTCTCGTTGCTATGCATCACCATGATCCTGTGTGTGCGTAGGAATTTTTTTGAAATTACTACGTTCCCCAACAAAAATTTCTATGGATGATGTGTTTCATGTTATGTTTGAAAAGCCTCCAGATGAAAACACATCTTTGGAAAAGAAGAAGAAAGATGACAATACTTGAAACTAGGCATTATGCCTAGCTAGGGGCATAAAACGATAGCGCTTGTTGGGAGGCAACCCAATATTTATCCTTTAATTTTTTTGTTTTTTGTTCTGTTTTTTAATAAAAACACAATTATGCTACTATTATGATTGTGCTTTTTATGTTTTAGTTGGTGTTTGTGCCAAGTAAAGCCTTTAGGATGGTTTGGGTCATACTTGACTTGATTCTGTTAAAAAACAGAAACTTTTGAACCAAGTTCTGGAATTTTATAAATTCACATATACGTGATTTTGCTCTGAATTTTTTAGACATGATTTATATACAAATTTCCCATGTTTTCCTAAATTTTCAGATTTTTAGAGTTACAGAAGTATGGTCAATGTTCACATTGCTACAGATTGTTCTGTTTTTGATAGATTCCGGTTCGATTGTGTTGTGTGCTTATTTTGATGAATCTATGGATTGTATCGGGGGGGGGGGGGGGGGGGGGGTATAAGCCATGGTAAAGTTTGAATACAGTAGTTATAATGCAATAAAAATATGAATGGGTTTGCAACAGTACCTAAAGTGGTGATTTACTTTATTATACTAACGGATCTCACGAAGGTTTTTGTTAAGTTTTGTGTGATTGAAGTTTTCAAGTTTTGGGTGAGATCACGATGGATGAAGGAATAAGGAGTGTCAATAGCCTAAGCTTGGGGATGCCCGAGGCACCAAAGGTAATATTCAAGGATCCCAAGCAACTAAGCTTGGGGATGCCCCGGAAGGCATCCCTCTTTCTTCCAACGATCATCGGTAATTTTACTTGGAGCTATATTTTTATTCGTCATTTATCATGAGTTTTTCTTTGAGCGTCTTGTATTATATGAGTCTTTGCTTGTTTTGCTTTTTAGTTTGTCACAATCATCCTTGCTAGACACACCTATTTGAGAGAGCCATATGTTATCATGATTTGTTAGAATTGCTCTATGTGCTCCATGATACGTCTCCAACGTATCTATAATTTTTGATTGTTCCATGCTATTATATTATCTGTTTTGGATGTTTTATATGCATTAATGTGTTATTTTATATTATTTTTGTAACTAACTTATTAACCTAGAGCCTAGTGCCAATTTCCTTTTTTCCTTGTTTTTGAGCTTCGCAGCAAAGGAATACTAAACGGAGTCCAAACGGAATAAAACTTCTTGATGATTTTTCTTGGACCAGAAGGCACCCACGGGACTTGGAGTACAAGTCAGAAGAGCCATGAGGCGGCGACAAGGGTGGAGGGTGCACCCCCGCCTTGTGGGCCCCTCGTGATCCCTTGACCTAGATCTTCCTCCTATAGATTCACATATATTCCAGAAACACCAGAAGCATCCATGAAAACCCTTTTCCACCACCGCAACCTTCTGTTCCCGTGAGATCCCATCTTGGGGCCTTTTCCGGCATCCCGCCGGAGGGGGATTCAATCACCACTACTGCAGGATGTTGCTAACACGACACTACGATTAGAGACCCTTCGATGAAACTGTGTGCGATGCCATAATCGCAAACGGTGGTGTAAAAGAACCGTAAAAAAGGTGCAAAACATTTGCGATGGAGGATGCATCAAACACGGTTCAGATTTTAGTTGTGTGTGCGATTCAGGGCATACGGTTCAGTTAAATTAACCGTTTTCGATGAGGGGGAACAAAAGAAAAGGGCAGCCAGATGAAGGTGTGTGTGATGTACAACATACGGTTCACTCGGATGAACTGTTTGTGATTAGGCAACACAAAAGAAACGGTCAGCCAGATGAAGGTATGTGTGATATACGGCATGCGGTTCACTCGGACGAACTGTTTGCGTTGACACAAGAGAACATAAACAGTTCAACTTAACAAGACGTGTGTGTTGTGCGATGGGATTGCATACAGAACAACAACATACACACACACACACACACACACACACACTTATAAGGACATGCTTGCATAACCAAATTAAACATCCACTTACATAGGTGGCTACTACAACCATGGCATTTGCACACACCAAAGTAAACTATTACATGCATAATTACATAGGTGGCTACTACACACATGACATTTCCACACACCAATAAAGTAAATTATATATTACATGCATGATTAACTAGCATAAACGATCATCTGATCATCATCTACTTCTTGTGACGCTTGCTCTGCTTGTGGCTCGATCTGGGCTCGTCGATTTGGGTAACGAGGCACTTCCTCATGTCAACGATCCGCCTGTGCATCTCGTAGCATGTGTACACGGTCTTGGCCGCAAACCTGAGGTGAGGTTCATCCAGGCCCCATGCCAGGATACAGGACTTGTTCTCTGGGCATCCTGCTTCATCTTTTCGTAGTAGGGGTCGATGATGGCCGAGGCGAGTTCGGCCAGGGAGTCCTTCTTCATGCTACCCCAGACCGTGTAGTGGTCACGGATTTCGACAAGGTTCTTGCAGGCCAAGCCCGTAACACTGAGCGCTTTTACATCGTTGGTGGTATCCACTGTGGCGAACTTGTAGTCAGTGCTGTTGACAAACCTGTTGAAACGCTCGCAAGGCTCTGTGACCATGCAGTAGTGGTAGATGAGGACATGATGGTGCACACACAACTGGGCAACGACAACCTTCTGATCTATGCCGGGACGACCGGCGGTGTACTGGAGGTCGATGCCGACCACCTTGTACTTGTCTCCAGCAAGCAACTGCTCAACGTTGTTGATGTAGTCGTCCACCACGGCCGGGTCGATGGTGTACACCACCGAGAGATCCGTCTCCCTCACGTGGGTCTCCACTCTATGCTCACTGAACTCCATTGGAGGTCCGCCGGACATCCCCTCTCTATGTTTCATCGTGGGTGTGCTTGTTGTGTTGTGGGGCACGATCAAAAGGTTGAAGAGACTAAGGTTATAATGGCCGTGGGAATTAAAGGGGAAGCCAGACGGCCAGGAATATCGGTAGGCCCTAATCGCAGTTCTAATTTGCAGCGGGTAACTCCAGCGTGCCGCACGTAACTGCATCGCGTGGCAACGCGCGCGGCGCAACCGCATGCATACGGGGCCCTCGACATGATCGTGCACACGCCCAACCGTTGGCAGAGCGCGCGCGGAGGGACGCGAGCAGAGCGCTCCGCGGTCGCCTCAACGTCGAGCAACCATATATATATATATATATATATATATATATATATATATATATATATATATATATATATATATGCATATAGCAGTTGAACACGCAAGGAAAAGCTGGCCACAAGCTGAGCGCGCCGACGAACGCGAGCAGAGCGCGCCAACAGACGCGAGCAGAGCACGCCGCGGCACCTAATGGCGAGCACAACGCGCTGCAGTGCCTAACGGCGGGATAGACCTTCATTCAAGCCAATCAAAATAAGACTGGAACGGACATGTCTGTATTGAGCAAAGGGATCACACATGTCTGTATTGACTGGAACGAGAATGCAATAGCAAAATAAGAATTAAGGCCACGATGATGCAATCGCAGTGGTGGTTATAGGAGGCAAGAATATAGATGCATCCATCAACGTACGACCTCCTCCTCCTCAACTCAGTGCGCCGGCCGGGCCACCGACCGGCGGCTAAGGAGCGGCGGCTTGTGTGGCGAGGTCAAGGTGCTTCTCAACTAAGGCATCCAAGGCTTTCAGCTAGTTGAAGAAGGCCAACGTCGTAGCGTCCTCACTGGCCTTGTAGATACCTATGTACACGATTTGTTCATTCACATGGATGTGTAGGTCGACGGTTTCTTGCAGGGCGAGGCGCCTCACGGCGAGCGCGACCTCCAGGTGGACATTCTTCGTGGCGTCGGCGGGCAGTCGCAGGGCCACCAGTGCTTCAAAGAGGTTCCGACCATGGAGGCCGATTAGGGTGGCAAGCAATGAGGAGCCCGGGCGCGCGTGCTGGAGGAGTACGGCGATGTCTTCCACGAGCTTGTTGACGACGGTGAACCTGTTGGTGCTGCGAACGATCATCTGGTCCAACTGAGAGTCGTAGCTGGCGTCGACGGCGGCCATCCATCAGCCGGTCACCAACACCGTATGGAGACGATCCACGATGCCATGCCGCAGGCCGGCGTCGTGGACCACCTGGCATAGCCGCTGGCTGCTCGCGCGCATCGCCGCCATGGGTCTGGAGTGGGCACTTTTGCGCTTATTAGTGTAGGTGCTTAGGCAAATGCTTAGGTGCGTACGATGTGGTAGATGCATTGGAATGGAGGGGCGCCTTTATATGAGTGCCAACTGCGTTGCATTCACATCATGCTGCGTCTTTTCCCGGTCCTCCCATTACTTCCCTCATGCATTCACACGATGCTAATTGAAGGATGATGCATCATTGGCCGTTCAACATTTTGGGAACCGCCACCCTCTCCCTCGTCTGCATTAAAGCCGTATCGGGAACTGCGCCGCCCATTGTCAAATCGAATAGTACTGCGCCGCCCCGCTAGTGATTCACACGGGTCATCCAAAAGAACCGTTTGTGTTCAAGAGATGCACAAATCCCGCTCTCACTTTGCATACGGGTGTTCTATCTGAAACCATCATGCTTGTTGTGAGAAGCATATACCCAAACCTGCCCCAAATGGGACAAAAAATTTACCACGGCATGTTGATGCCCCTCCATGATAGCATGCCAAGTTTCATGAATTTCAGACGAGTTTTGGATTTACTAGAATTTAAAAACAAGGTATCTCAATGTTTGCGGCCGAGTGACGGTGGCAGGGTGTTTGACATTCATTCCCATTTCTTGCATGGGACCTAAGCATGCACCCAAGGACAAAGATTTGATTTTTAACCAATTTATATGCACTGGAGCATGTGCATGTAGTTCAAATTTGAATTATGCACATAAATGCATTGAAAACTCACTTAATGCATAAAAATGTCCAAACGAACCGCGAAAAATCACAAAAAATAACACAACACTCCTGTTGTTCTATGTTGACACGAGAAAAAAATTGAAAGCAATAAGAGGCAATGGATATCGTTTCGCCCCCAAAGTTGGGGCGTTCGCTACCGAAACCATCATGCTTGTTGTGAGAAGCTCTGGTTTGTGAGAAGCATATACCCAGACCTGTCCCAAATGGGACAAAAACTTTACCACGGCATGTTGATGCCCCTCCATGTTAGCATGCCAAGTTTCATGAATTTCAGACGAGTTTTGGATTTACTAGAATTGAAAAACCAGGTGTCTCAATGTTTGCGGCCGAGTGACGGTGGCAGGGTGCTTGACATTCATTCCCATTTCTTGCATGGGACCTAAGCATGCACCCAAGGACAAAGATTTGATTTTTCAACCAATTTATATGCATTGGAGCATGTGCATGTAGTTCAACTTTGAATTATGCACATAAATGCATTGAAAACTCACTTAATGCATAAAAATGTCCAAACGAACCCCGAAAAATCACAAAAATAACACAACACTCCTGTTGTTCTATGTTGACACGAGAAAAAAAATTGAAAGCAATAAGAGGCAATGGATATCGTTTCGCCCCCAAAGTTGGGGTGTTCGCTACCGAAACCATCATGCTTGTGGTGAGAAGCTCTGGTTTGTGAGAAGCATATACCCAAACCTGCCCCAAATGGGACAAAAACTTTAGCACGCCATGTTGATGCCGCTTCATGATAGCATGCCAAGTTTCATGAATTTCAGACGAGTTTTGGATTTACTAGAATTTAACAACCAGGTATCTCAATGTTTGCGGCCGAGTGACGGTGGCAGGGTGTTTGACATTCATTCCCATTTCTTGCATGGGACCTAAGCATGCACCCAAGGACAAAGATTTGATTTTTGAACCAATTTATATGCACTGGAGCATGTGCATGTAGTTCAAATTTGAATTATGCACATAAATGCATTGAAAACTCACTTAATGCATAAAAATGTCCAAACGAACCCTGAATAATTCCAATTCTTTTATGATCACTACAGATAAAAGGTCTAGCAATTCAAACACCGTCCATGGCCGTTGTGACCCCATTATGTAATTCAAATCAAGACGAAAAATCAAGTAGATCCCACACAGTTTATTATAACCAACCGTGTGAGATGCAGCACAAAATATCTCCGGACCATGTCTGAATAAGGGATCGTGTCTGATGACACTTTGTGCGCCAGTTTTTTGGCTGAAGCGATTCCAAATTTTTGGCTTCCGCGGAAATATCTACCTCCTCGCCCCCTCCCCCTTACCAAAAGCCACATTCCCCCCCTTTCCTCCTTCCTTTCCAAGTTGAAACCTTCACTCCTTGCTTGCAGCACCGCTGCCTCCTCGCCGGTGACCTTCCTTCACGCTGCTCGGCCTCGCCTATCCAGGCAGGTAATCCACACCCGACCCCCATCCTCCTCCTCCTTCCACATCCCACATGCCCCGACCGCCGACGCGAGCGTGACACCTTCCACCCAAATCACCGACCCCTCCATGAAATAAGCGTCGGCCTAAGCCATGCTGGACGCAGTATAGCCAGGACCTCAAGGAGCATTTGGCAGCGGAGAAGGAAATCGCGGCCGCACGCGCGGATGAGGTCGCGATGGCTGCCATTCGTGCCGACCCCCAGATCTTGGAGGA
Source organism: Triticum aestivum (assembly GCF_018294505.1). Taxonomy (NCBI): domain Eukaryota; kingdom Viridiplantae; phylum Streptophyta; class Magnoliopsida; order Poales; family Poaceae; genus Triticum; species Triticum aestivum. Next base: position 389,525,460 of record NC_057811.1, on the reverse strand, counting down.
GCACCTCACCGCCGACGCCGCGACGCGGTTGGCTGCTTTAAACGACAGTTCGTGGCATTTTCTCGAGGCCACCGTTGGTGCCTTCGACAAAGACTATGAGGTGTTTTCTCAGCGTGCACGTGCATACCTCATCTCGAGAGCCAGCAGGTTGGTGCCCGGAGTGGCTCAGGAAACTCACCACTACAACGAGGGCACCCACGATGCGGAGGCCTCACCCTCTTCCATGTCCAAGGAGCCAATCGTCATTGATGATACGTCTCCAACGTATCTATAATGTTTGATTGTTCCATGCTATTATATTCCCGTTTTGGATGTTTATGGGCTTTATTATACACTTTTATATTATTTTTGGGACTAACCTATTAACCGGAGGCCCAGCCCAAAATGTTGTTTTCTTGCCTATTTTAGTGTTTCGAAGAAAAGGAATATCAAACGGAGTCCAAACGGAATGAAACCTTCGGGAGAGTTATTTTTGGAACGGAAGCAATCCAGGAGACTTGGAGTAGACGTCAGGGAAGCTTCGAGGTGGCCACGAGGCAGGGAGGCGCGCCTTCCCCCCCGGGCGCGCCCCCACCCTCGTGGGCCCCTCGTGGCTCCCTTGATCGACTTCTTTCGCCTATATATATCCATATACCATAAAAACATCGGAGAACACAATAGATCGGGAGTTCCGCCGCCGCAAGCCTCTGTAGCCACCAAAAACCAATAGGGACCTTGTTCCGGCACCCTGCCGGAGGGGGGAACCCTCACCGGTGGCCATCTTCATCATCCCGATGCTCTCCATGACGAGGAGGGAGTAGTTCACCCTCGGGGCTGAGGGTATGTACCAGTAGCTATGTGTTTGATTTCTCTCTCTCTCTCGTGTTCTTGAGGTGGTATGATCTTGATGTATCGCGAGCTTTGCTATTATAGTTGGATCTTATGATGTTTCTCCCCCTCTATTCTCTTGTAATGGATTGAGTTTTCCCTTTGAAGTTATTTTATCGGATTGAGTCTTTAAGGATTTGAGAACACTTGATGTATGTCTTGCATGTGCTTATCTGTGGTGACAATGGGATATCACGTGATTCACTTGATGTATGTTTTGGTGGTCAACTTACGGGTACCGTGACCTCGTGAACTTATGCATAGGGGTTGGCACACATTTTCGTCTTGACTCTCCGGTAGAAACTTTGGGGCACTCTTTGAAGTTCTATGTGTTGGTTGAATAGACGAATCTGAGATTGTTTGATGCATATCGTATAATCATACCCACGGATACTTGAGGTGACATTGGAGTATCTAGGTGACATTAGGGTTTTGGTTGATTTGTGCCTTAAGGTGTTATTCTAGTACAAACTCTATGATAGATCGAACGAAAAGAATAACTTTGAGGTGGTTTCGTACCCTACAATAATCTCTTCGTTTGTTCTCCACTATTAGTGATTTTGGAGTGACTCTTTGTTGCATGTTAAGGGATTGTTATATGATCTATATATGTTATTATTGTTGAGAGAACTTGCACTAGTGAAAGTATGAACCCTAGGCCTTGTTTCAACGCATTGCACTACCGTTTACGCTCACTTTTATCATTAGTTACCTTGCTGTTTTTATATTTTCAGATTACAGAAACCTATATCTACCATCCATATTGCACTTGTATCATCATCTCTTCGCCGAACTAGTGCAGCTATACAATTTACCATTGTATTGGGTGTGTTGGGGACACAAGAGACTCTTTGTTATTTGGTTGCGGGGTTGCTTGAGAGAGATCATCTTCATCCTACGCCTCCCATGGATTGATAAACCTTAGGTCATCCACTTGAGGGAAATTTGCTACTGTCCTACAAACCTCTGCACTTGGAGTCCCAACAACGTCTACAAGAAGAAGGTTGTGTAGTAGAATCAAGCTCTTTTCTGGCGCCGTTGGCGGGGAGGTGAGTGCTTGAAGGTATATCTTTATATCTTGCAATCGAATCTTTTAGTTTCTTGTTTTATCACTAGTTTAGTGTATAAAAGAAAACTACAAAAAAATGGAATTGAGGGTGCCTCATATGCTTCATCCTTTTAATATCTTTCATGAAAATAAGGATTCCGATAATTGTGCTCAATTGCTAGAGGAAGAATGCATTAGGATGTTTGGCACTAAATATTTGAATGATGAGCATGATTGCAATGTTGTTAGTATGAACTCTTTGAATATTCATAGTACTAATGGTGATTGCACTAGTCAAGATGAAAATGTCTCTTATAAGCATGTCAACTTTTGTGGAATACATAGAGCTTGCACGCACACACCAAATAGGGAAGATAGATTTTGCAAGAGGCATAAGTATTTGGAAACTAAATGGTTGCAAGAAAGGCTAGATGATTGTGCTGAAAGATTCAATATTTATCGCCATCCTTGTGAACTTTGCAATGAACATGGTCATTTAAAGCTCCAATGCTATTTGTTTCATGATCAAATCGTGTCCAAAAATTGTGATAACTTGATTACCCTTGAGCATCATAAAGAGCTTAGTCTTCTTTTGGGGTATGAAGAAATGAAATGTATAACTGAGGGTATTCCAAAATTTAATCTTGATAGATTTCTTGATTTTGATCTAGAAGAAATTTTTATGTATTGTGCGGTGAATTGCATTGAAAATCCTTATATTGCCAATTTCATAAAGACAAGAAAACAAATAGAAGATGAAGAGAATACTAATGAAAGGGAAGTGATTTCCCAATATTCTCCTATTATTTCTTATGATGAATCAGGTAATGAGGAGGAGCTTTCTATTCAACCAATCTCATTAATAAGGAGCTCAAAACAGAGGGTTAAACCCACACATGATGTGAAGAAGAAAAAGAAAAGACAGAGAAGCAAAGGTAGAAAGGTATCCCTACCAAATGATATTGCTCCTATTACTCATTGTGACGATGATAATTGCTATACTATTGGTGCTATCCATACTATTAATGATGAGAGTGATTATGCTTATGATATGAAAAGGCCCAAGCTTGGGGATGCTATGTTTGATGAGAATGACATGTTTGAGAATATATTTGCTGCAATTAATGTTTGTCCCAAGCTTGGGGATGCTATGTTTAATGAAGATGATATTTTTAGCCTCCCAAGTTTTGATGAGCAAATTTATTATGATGATAGCATGCCTCCTACTTATGATGATTATATTGATGAAAGAGGGTTTGGAAGAGTGTCAACTTTAGGAAGTAATGATCCCACTATTTTGGAGGATGTTTAATCTTATTGTGATAAATATGAAAGTGGATTTGGAGAGGTCATGACTTTATTTAGTGATGAATCCACTATTTCGGAAGAGGTTTCAATTGATTATGATGAGAACAAAGTTGCTATTTATGATGATTATTGTGATGAAACTTATTCTATAAAAAGTAGTGATGATTATATATAAAACTTGTCATGATTATGATTACCCTTTTTCTGAACATTACTCTTTTAATGTGGAAACAATTTATAGTATTCGAGTTTCTTATGATACTCCCACTATTCCGAATGAGAAGAATTTTGCTTATGTGGAGAGTAGTAAATTTTCTATGCTTGTAGATCATGAAAAGAATGCTTTATGTGATGGTTATATTGTTGAATTCATTCATTATGCTACTGAAAGTTATTATGAGGGAGGAACATATGCTTGTAGGAATTGCAATAATATCAAGTTTCCTCTCTATGTGCTTAAAATCTTGAAGTTATGCTTGTTTTGCTTTCCTATGCTAGTTGATTCTTGTTCCCATAAGTTGTTTGCTCACAAAATCCCTATGTATAGGAAGTGGGTTAGACTTAAATGTGCTAGTCATATTCTTCATGATGCTCTCTTTATGTTTCAATTCTTACCTTTTATGTGAGCATCATTGAAATCATCATGCCTAGCTAGAAAGGCATTAAACGTTAGCGCTTGTTGGGAGGCAACCCAATTTTATTTTAGTTTCTTGATTTTTGGTTCTGTTTAGTAATAAATAATCCATCTAGCTTCTGTTTATATGTGGTTTTATGTTCTAATTAGTGTTTGTACCAAGTAGAACCTTTGGGAAGACTTGGGTGAAGTCATTTTGATCATGCTGTAAAAAACAGAAACTTTAGCGCTCACGAGATTAGCTGCCATTTTTTACTGGCGAGAGATTTTAGGTTGATTTTTTTTGCAGATGATTAATAGATAAATTCCTCAGGCCCACCAATTTATTTTAGAATTGTTGGAGTTCCAGAAGTATACGTTTGATACAGATTACTGCAGACTGTTCTGTTTTTGACAGATTCTGTTTTCTATGTGTTGTTTGCTTATTTTGATGAATCTATGAGTAGTATCGGAGGGTATGAACCATATAGAAGTTGGAATACAGTAGATATTACACCAATATGAATTTAGAATGAGTTCACAACAGTACATAAGTGGTGATTTATTTTCTTATACTAACGGAGCTCACGAGTTTTTTTGTTAAGTTTTGTGTTGTGAAGTTTTCAAGTTTTGGGTAAAGATTCGATGGACTATGGAATAAGGAGTGGAAAGAGCCTAAGCTTGGGGATGCCCAAGGCACCCCAAGGTAATATTCAAGGATAACCAAGCACCTCAGCTTGGGGATGCCCCGGAAGGCATCCCCTCTTTCGTCTTCGTTCATCGGTAACTTTACTTGGGGCTATATTTTTATTCACCACATGATATGTGTTTTGCTTGGAGCGTCATTTTATTTTCTTTTGTTTTGCTTGCTGTTTGAATAAAATACCAAGATTTGAAATTCTTAAATGTTAGAGAGTCTTCACATAGTTGCATAATTATTTGACTACTCATTGATCTTCACTTATATCTTTCGGAGTAGTTTGTTGTTTGCTCTAGTGCTTCACTTATATCTTTTAGAGCACGGCGGTGGATTTATTTTGAAGAAATATATGAACTCTCATGCTTCACTTATATTATTTTTAGAGTCTTTATAATAGCATGGTAATTTGCTTTGGTTATAAATTTAGTCCTAATATGATGGGCATCCAAGAGGGATATAATAGAAACATTCATATAAAGTGCATTGAATACTATGAGAAGTTTGATTCCTTATGATTGTTTTGAGATATGAAGATGGTGATATTAGAGTCATGCTAGTTGAGTAGTTGTGAATTTGAGAGATACTTGTGTTAAAGTTTGTGATTCCCGTAGCATGCACGTATGGTGAACCGTTATGTGATGAAGTCGGAGCATGATTTATTTATTGATTGTCCTCCTTATGAGTGGCGGTCGGGGACGAGCGATGGTCCTTTCCTACCAATCTATCCCCCTAGGAGCATGCGTGTAGTACTTCGTTTCGATAACTAATAGATTTTTGCAATAAGTATGTGAGTTCTTTATGACTAATGTTGAGTCCATGGATTATACGTACTCTCACCCTTCCACCATTGCTAGCCTCTCTAATACCGCGCACCTTTCGCCGGTATCATACACCCACCATATACCTTCCTCAAAACAGCCACCATACCTACCTATTATGGCATTTCCATAGCCATTCCGAGATATATTGCCATGCAACTTTCCATCGTTCCGTTTATTATGACACGCTTCATCATTGTCATATTTCTTTGCATGATCATGTAGTTGACATCGTATTTGTGGCAAAGCCACCGTTCATAATTCTTTCATACATGTCACTCTTGATTCACTGCACATCCCGGTACACCGCCGGAGGCATTCATATAGAGTCATATTTTTGTTATAAGTATTGAGTTGTAATCCTTGAGTTGTAAGTAAATAAAAGTGTGATGATCATCATTATTAGAGCATTGTCCCAGTGAGGAAAGGATGATGGAGACTATGATTCCCCCACAAGTCGGGATGAGACTCCAGACGAAAATAAATAAATAAAAGAGGCCAAAGAAGCCCAAATAAAAAAAGAAAAAGAGGCCATAAAAAAAAGAGAAGGCCCAAACAAAAAAATGAGAGAAAAAGAGAGAAGGGACAATGCTACTATCCTTTTACCACACTTGTGCTTCAAAGTAGAACCATGATCTTCATGATAGAGAGTCTCCTATGTTGTCACTTTCATATACTAGTGGGAATTTTACATTATAGAACTTGGCTTGTATATTCCAATGATGGGCTTCCTCAAAATGCCCTAGGTCTTCGTGAGCAATCAAGTTGGATGCACACCCACTTAGTTTGTTTTTGAGCTTTCATACACTTATAGCTCTAGTGCATCCGTTGCATGGCAATGCCTACTCACTCACATTGATATCTATTGATGGGCATCTCCATAGCCCGTTGATACGCCTAGTTGATGTGAGACTATGTTCTCCTTTTTGTCTTCTCCACAACCACCATTCTATTCCACATATAGTTCTATGTCCATGGCTCACGCTCATGTATTGCGTGAAGATTGAAAAAGTTTGAGAACATCAAAAGTACGAAACAATTGCTTGGCTTGTCATTGGGGTTGTGCATTATTTAAATATTTTATGTGATGAAGATAGAGCATAGCCAGACTATATGATTTTGTAGGGATAGCTTGCTTTGGCCATGTTATTTTGAGAAGACATGATTGCTTTGTTAGTATGCTTGAAGTATTATTATTTTCATGTCAATATTAAACTTTTGTTTTGAATCTTATGGATCTGAATATTCTTGCCACAATAAAGAAGATATTATTGATAAATATGTTTGGTAGCATTCCACATCAAAAATTCTGTTTTTACCATTTACCTACTCGAGGACGAGCATGAATTAAGCTTGGGGATGCCGATACGTCTCCAACGTATCTATAATTTTTGATTGTTCCATGCTATTATATTACCCGTTTTGGATGTTTATGGGCTTTATTATACACTTTTATATTATTTTTGGGACTAACCTATTAACCGGAGGCCCAACCCAAAATGCTATTATTTGCCTATTTCAGTGTTTCGAAGAAAAGGAATATCAAACGGAGTCCAAACGGAATGGAACCTTCGGGAGAGTTATTTTTGGAACGGAAGCAATCCAGGAGACTTGGAGTAGACGTCAGGGAAGCTTCGAGGTGGCCACGAGGTAGGGAGGCGCGCCCCCACCCTCGTGGGCCCCTCGTGGCTCCCCTGACCGACTTCTTTCGCCTATATATATATCCATATACCCTAAACACATCGGAGAACACAATAGATCGGGAGTTCCACTGCCGCAAGCCTCTGTAGCCACCAAAAACCAATCGGGACCCTATTCCGGCACCCTGCCGGAGGGGGGAAACCCTCACCGGTGGCCATCTTCATCATCCCGACGCTCTCCATGACGAGGAGGGAGTAGTTCACCCTCGGGGCTGAGGGTATGTACCAGTAGCTATGTGTTTGATCTCTCTCTCTCTCTCTCTCATGTTCTTGAGGTGGTACGATCTTGATGTATCACAAGCTTTGCTATTATAGTTGGATCTTATGATGTTTCTCCCCCTCTATTCTCTTGTAATGGATTGAGTTTTCAATTTGAAGTTATCTTATCGGATTGAGTCTTTAAGGATTTGAGAACACTTGATGTATGTCTTGCATGTGCTTATCTGTGGTGACAATGGGATATCACGTGATTCACTTGATGTATGTTTTGGTGGTCAACTTGCGGGTTCCGTGACCTCGTGAACTTATGCATAGGGGTTGGCACACGTTTTCGTCTTGACTCTCCGGTAGAAACTTTGGGGCACTCTTTGAATGAATAGATGAATCTGAGATTGTTTGATGCATATCGTATAATCATACCCACGGATACTTGAGGTGACATTGGAGTATCTAGGTGACATTAGGGTTTTGGTTGATTTGTGTCTTAAGGTGTTATTCTAGTACGAACTCTATGATAGATCGAACGGAAAGAATAACTTTGAGGTGGTTTCGTACCCTACAACAATATCTTTGTTTGTTCTCCACTATTAGTGATTTTGGAGTGACTCTTTGTTGCATGTTAAGGGATTGTTATATGATCTAATTATGTTATTATTGTTGAGAGAACTTGCACTAGTGAAAGTATGAACCCTAGGCCTTGTTTCAACGCATTGCAATACCGTTTACGCTCACTTTTATCATTAGTTACCTTGCTGTTTTTATATTTTCATATTACAAAAACCTATATCTACCATCCATATTGCACTTGTATCATCATCTCTTCACTGAACTAGTGCACCTATACAATTTACCATTGTATTGGGTGTGTTGGGGACACAAGAGACTCTTTGTTATTTGGTTGCAGGGTTGCTTGAGAGAGACCATCTTCATCCTACGCCTCCCACGGATTGATAAACCTTAGGTCATCCACTTGAGGGAAATTTGCTACTGTCCTACAAACCTCTGCACTTGGAGGCCCAACAACGTCTACAAGAAGAAGGTTGTGTAGTAGACATCAATCGATATCTTCGACAATGAGGAGTAGCTTGTCTTATTAGCTCACTGTAAGGACCCATGTTCAGTTTGTTAGCTACTGCCTTTCCTTAACAAATTCTAGTGAATTGTGCTATCTACTTTCACCATGCAATCTTCTGCTATAGTGTATATGTTCTATATGTCTTGCAATGTGGTGTTCAATTAACTGCTTGGTTCAATTCTGCAAATGTGACGTTCAATTCTTCAGGGTGCAATATTCCCAAGTTGTTAAGCATGCTTGGTTTGGTTAACTGTCTGATCTTCTATTAGGAGTATGTTATATTGTTCAATTGGTATTTAATTAACTGCTTGGTTCATTTGTTGAGGCTTGGTTCACTTGTTGTGGTGTTTAGTTAACTACTTGGTTCAATTCTGCAATGCGATGTTCAATTGTTGTGGCTGCATTCTCTTATTGTATACCATGTGAGGAATAAATCGAATTTGGCTGTACTAAATACATGAGAAACAAATACAATTGCTATATTTCCAAGTTGTTAAGCATGCTTGGTTTGGTTAACTGTCTGATCTTCTATTAGGAGTATGTTATATTGTGCAACGTGGTGCTCAGTTAACGTTTGGTTCATTTGTTGTGGTGTTTAGTTAACTGCCTGGTTCAATTTTGCAATGCGATGTTCAATTGCTGTGGCTGCATTCTCTTATTGTATACCATGTGAGGAATAAATTGAATTTGGCTGTACTAAATACATGAGAAACAAATAGAATTGCTATATTTCCAAGTTGTTAAGCATGCTTGGTTTGGTTAAGTGTCTGATCTTCTATTAGGAGTCTGTTATATTGTGCATTGTGGTGCTCAGTTAACGTTTGGTTCATTTGTTGTGGTGTTTAGTTAACTGCTTGGTTCAATTATGCAATGCGATGTTTAATTGTTGTGGCTGCATTCTCTTATTGTATACTATGTGAGGAATAAATCGAATTTGGCTGCACTTAATACATGAGAAACATATACAAGTGCTATATTTCCTAGTTCTTAATCATGCTTGGTTTGGATAAATGGGTTTTCCATGTGGCTTGAATTAATCTGATGAATCTGCAATGTGCTTATTTTTCATCAACTTATTTTACTGATAGCATGCGAACCCTTACTTAACCTGATGACTAACTACCATATATGTGTTGCAAGGAAACAATGGGAAGCACTGGGGTTTACAAGACAGTACTAACTATTATACCTTACCTTTTTTATTCCTTTGCCCCATTTCCAATATAGAGAAGATATTTATGCACATCCTTGTTTTCAGGGTTCACTGATGATTACCTCTCAAACCACCTTTGTGGTCAGGAGGCGAGGAAAGTTTTCATACAACACCCACGGTTCAATATTGAAGTGTTCTTGAAGAGGTCGAAGGATGGACGGTCAATCATCCACAGGCACTGGCCTAAAGTTGCAAATACCTTCAACATGAATGAAGGCTCAATATTCGCCTGCCGCTTCAGCAGTTTTCCAAATGAGATGCATCTCTCTATGTACCGTCTATGATGCTAATTTTCAAAGGTTCTAGATGTTGCATGTGAAACTTGCTGCTGGTGCAGTTGTGTAATGGGGTAGCTGAGTGCTGAAGGTATATCATGTTGTACTCCGATGTATTTCAATTATGAAATCCTACTTCCTTAATATGGAAATGGAATATATTATGTGCTTAATATGAATGTCAATTAGATTAGTAAATGGATTATTAATAATAGGCTAATTAGCCCGCTAATTGGCCAATTAGCTTGCTAATTGGGTTTTCTTATTGCAAACGGTTAATGAGAAAACACCATGGGCGATGACCTAAGGCAACGCACACAGTTTCTAGGAATAAACCGTGTTGGATCAATGAACAATCACACACGACATTCTCTTCAAAACTGTTTGCGTTACGCCACCTTGCGCAAACGTTTTCCTTGTAGTGGCTGTGTGGGATGTATATATGAATGGAAATGTTTAGTGGTGACTGACTGCGTGGGATGTACTTACGACCAGAAATGATTTTGCCTGTATAATTGTATTTTTTAGCACTATTGTGCGTATTTCTGTATTTGAGTGCTCGCCGGTCGCACACGACCTCATTTTGTCGAGCGTGTGTGCCAGGAGGGCATATCCCCAACGGTTTCTGGGTCGTGTGGGAAGGACCCCCCCTATAGCCCACACTCACTTGGCGACGGTTCCAAATGCCGTCGGGGAAAGGGGTACAAAACCGTTTGTTTAGGACCGACGCGCACCAGTGCACGGAGGGCATCTACATCAACTCTATTGCCCTTCTGATGAAGCGTGAGTAGTTTACCTCAGACCTATGGGTCCATAGCTAGTAGCTAGATGGCTTCTTCTCTCTTTTTGATTCTCAATACCATGTTCTCCTCGATGTTCTTGGAGATCTATCCGATGTAATCTTCTTTTGCACTGTGTTTGTCGAGATCTAATGAATTATGGATTTATGATCAGATTATCTATGAATATTATTCGAATCTTCTCTGAATTCTTATATGCATGATTTGGTATCTTTGTATTTCTCTTCGAATTATCAGTTTGGTTTGGCCAACTAGATTGGTCTTTTCTTGCAATGGGAGAAGTGTTTAGCTTTGGGTTCAATCTTGCGGTGTCCTCACCCAGTGACATAGTAGGGGTAGCGAGGCACGTATTGTATTATTGCCATCGAGGATAAAAATATGGGGTTTAGATCATATTGCTTGAGTTTATTCCTCTACATCATGTCATCTTACTTAAGGCGTTACTTTGTTCTTTATGAAGTTAATACTCTAGATGCATGCTGGATAGCGGTCGATGTGTGGAGTAATAGTAGTAGATGCAGGCAAGAGTTGGTCTACTTGACATGGACGTGATGCCTATATTACATAATCATTGCCTTGGATATCGTAATAACTTCGCACTTTTCTATCAATTGCTCGACAGTAATTTGTTCACCCACCGTATTATTTGCCTTCAAGAGAGAAGCCTCTAGTGAAACCTATCGCCCCCGGGTCTATTTTCCATCATATTAGTTTCCGATCTACTATTTTGCAATCCAAAAAACCCAAAAATATTTTATCTTTTGTTTATCCATCTCTATCAGATCTCACCTTTGCAAGTGACTGTAAAGGGATTGGCAACCCCTTTATCGCGTTGGGTGCAAGTGTTTGATTGTTTGTGTAGGTATTGGTGATTTGCGCATTCATCTCCTACTGGATTGATACCTTGGTTCTTAACTGAGGGAAATACTTATCTCTACCGTGTTGCATCACCCTTTTCTCTTCAAGGGAAAAACCAACGCAAGCTCAAGAAGTAGCTGGAAGAATTTCTGGTGCCGTCGCCGGGGAGATCTATGCCAAGTCAAAATCTACATCAAGCGTACCAAGTACCCATCATAAAACTCTCATATCTTGCATTACATTATTCGCCATTTGCCTCTCATTTTCCTCTCCCCCACTTCTAAAACGATTTTTGAAAAGTTTTGCCTTTTTATTTGACTTCTCTTTCATTCGTCTTTTCGTTTGCCTTTTGTTTGCTCATGTGCTAGATCTTTTCTTGCCACCATGTCTGAATCTGGGGAGGTTATCATTGAAAATCTTGGGAGGAAACTTGGATCTTGTTCTTTAGATAATGAACTGAAACTTCCCCTAATTACAAAACAAAACTTTTCGTGTGGGGGATGGTAATATTATTGGAAAAAGTGTTATTCAAGAATTCTTTGATTGTGCAGGATCTATGCCTATGAGTAAACGATCTATTCTTCTTTATACAAATTGTTATGCGGATGCCATTGTCATGCTCGTTGAGAAATTAGAAAGAAACTTTGTGCACATCCATTCTGCTTTGCAAAAGGTGTTTTACGAACTTTCCAAAATTAATCATCATCATCCTTATGCGAGAATTTGATTTTATAATACAAGAAGCTAGGGATATTTTTGCTTTCTATAATAAAGATGTTGAACACCCTCCGATAGAAGATATCCTCCATGATAAAGAAACTATGCATAGTTTGGAATCTAGGGAGTATCAATCTTATATCGAGAATCTTAGGAGGAGAGTTCCCTATTCAGAAATCTCTCAAGCTTTGTACCTTGAGGCCTACGTGGAATTTGATTGGATTAAAAGGGGAATTTATGTAGGATTTAATAGGGATTGGTTGAATAAGATGATGAAAGAACCCGTTAGAAATGAGATACGTGTTCTATATGATGATATATATGGTGATGATCTTGATTACAGGTTTATGAATGTAAAAATCACTAGTAAAAGTCCTTTTCATGATTTAAGTTCATCTACTAGAAAGGAAGTAAAGGAAAGGATAGATTTGTTAAGACGAGTTTTGGAGGATTTGATGACTAAGGAATTGCATACCGAAGATGATAATACCTAGATTTATGTTTTATGCCTAGCTAAGGGCATTAAACAATAGTGCTTGTTGGAAGGAAAACCCAATTTTATTTTTCTTTTTTGGTTATGTTTTGCAATAAATAATTCATCTAGCCTCTGGTTGGATGTGTTTTTGTGTTTTAATTAGTGTTTGTGCCAAGTAAGACCTTTGGGATGGCTTACGATGATAGTTGATTTGATCTTGCTGAAAAACAGAAACTTTTGCGCCCAGTAATATAACTTTAAAATATCACATAAACGTGCTTTTGATCTGAATTTTTCTACACAAGATTGATATACAAATTTCCCAGGTCGTCCTAATTTTTCAGAATTTTGGAGTTACAGAAGTATTCAAAGTTTACAAATTGCTACAAACTGTTTTGTTTTTGACAGATTCTGTTTTCTATGTGTTGTTTGCTTATTTTGATGAATCTATGGGTAGTATCGGGGGGTATGAACCATGGAGAAGTTGGAATACAATATATATTACACAAATATAAATATCTATGAGTTCATAACAGTACCAAAAGTGGTGATTTATTTTCTTATACTAACGGATCTTTTGTTGACTTTGTGTTGTGAAGTTTTCAAGTTTTGGGTAAAGATTTGATGGGCTATGGAATAAGGAGTGGAAAGAGCCTAAGATTGGGAATGCCCAAGGCACCCCAATGTAATATTCAAGGAGTGCGAAGAGCCTAAGCTTGGGGATGCCCCGGATGGCATCCCCTCTTTTGCCTTCGTCTATCGGTAACTTTACTTGAGGCAATATTTTTATTCACCACACGATATGTGTTTTGCTTGGAGCGTATTGTATGATTTGTGTATTTAATTTTTAGTTTTCCACAATCATCCTTGCTATACACACCTTTTGAGAGGGACACCCATGAATCATGATTTATATGAATACTCTATGTGCTTTACTTATATCTTTTGAGCTAGGCAATTTTGCTCTAGTGCTTCACTTATATCTTTTTAGAGCAGGACAGTGGTTTTATTTTATAGAAATTGTTGAACTCTCTTGCTTCACTTATATTATTTTTAGACTCTCTCTGAACAACATGGTAATTTTCTTTGGTTAGAGCATCTCCAGCCGCGCCCCCAACAGGCCCCCCCAGGCCACGGCGCCGGCGCCGAAAAAACGCCCCAGTCACGCCCCAGGACGGTGAAAATCGCCGGTTTGGCCCGTTTTTGGGCCCTGTGATCACAGGCCGAACCCGGCGCACTGCGGGGCGATAGGGGGCTCCGGCGCAAGGGAAAAGCGCGGCTAGCCCACACCATCAGGTGGAAAGTCAAGTTTTTCTTCCCTGACTCGCCTCCCACCCCCGCGCCCTCGGCCGCCACTAGCTGTATCCCGGCGCCGCCCGCCGCCCTTCACCGCTAGATAGCCAATCCCCGTCGGAAAAAGAGTAGAGGTTCGCCGAGGCAGCCCCTCCACCAGCAGCTGGGCGTTTTTGCCGCCGTTTCCGACCGCGGAGGGGCAGTTTAGCGGCGGGTACACGCCCACCGGGCGCAAGGTGTTTGGCGATTTGCCTGCCTCGGCGATGGACTCAGACGACGAGGAAGCGCTCGCCGCGCTGCTGGAGGAGGAAGCCGAGGCCGACGTCCAGGAAGATGAGCATCTCATGGTGCTCGCCGCCCTCGCCCAGCTGCTGGCGAGCAATGAAAAGCCGCGGCGAGGTGGCTTGTGATACGTCTCCAACGTATCTACAATTTTTGATGGTTCCATGCTATATTATATTCTGTTTTGACATTATTAGGCTTTATTATATACACTTTTATATTATTTTTGGGACTAACCTATTAACCGGAGGCCCAGCCTAGAATTGCTGTTTTTGCCTATTTCAGAGTTTCGCAGAAAACGAATATCAAACGGAGTCCAAACGGAATGAAACCTTCGGGAACGTGATTTTCGGAACGAACATGATCCAGAGGACTTGGACCCTACGTCAAGACATCAACCAGGAGGGCATGAGGTAGGGGGCGCGCCTACCCCCCCAGGCGCGCCCTCCACCCACGTGGGCCCCACGTTGCTCCACCGACGTACTCCTTCCTCCTATATATACCTACGTACCCCCAAACTACCAGATACAGAGCCAAAAACCTAATTCCACCGCTGCAACCTTCTGTACCCGTGAGATCCCATCTTGGGGCCTTTTCCGGAGCTCCGCCGGAGGGGGCATCGATCACGGAGGGCTTCTACATCAACACCATAGCCTCTCCGGTGATGTGTGAGTAGTTTACCTCAGACCTTCGGGTCCATAGTTATTAGCTAGATGGCTTCTTCTCTCTTTTTGGATCTCAATACAATGTTCTCCCCCTCTCTCGTGGAGATCTATCCGATGTAACCTTCTTTTGCGGTGTGTTTGTTGAGACCGATGAATTGTGGGTTTATGATCAAGTTTATCGAACAATATTTGAATCTTCTCTGAATTCTTTTATGTATGATTGGTTATCTTTGCAAGTCTCTTCGAATTATCAGTTTGGTTTGGCCTACTAGATTGATCTTTCTTGCAATGGGAGAAGTGCTTAGCTTTGGGTTCAATCTTGCGGTGTCCTTTCCCAGTGACAGTAGGGGCAGCAAGGCACGCATTGTATTGTTGCCATTGAGGATAACAAGATGGGGTTTATATCAAATTGCATGAGTTTATCCCTCTACATCATGTCATCTTGCTTAAAGCGTTACTCTGTTCTTATGAACTTAATACTCTAGATGCATGCTGGATAGCGGTCGATGTGTGGAGTAATAGTAGTAGGTGCAGGCAGGAGTCGGTCTACTTGTCTCGGACGTGATGCCTATATACATGATCATACCTAGATATTCTCATAACTATGCTCAATTCTATCAATTGCTCAACAGTAGTTTGTTCACCCACCGTAATACTTATGCTCTTGAGAGAAGCCACTAGTGAAACCTATGGCCCCCGGGTCTATTTTCCATCATATTAATCTTCCAACACTTAGTTATTTTTATTGCTTTCTATTTTACTTTGCATCTTTATCATAAAAATACCAAAAATATTATCTTATCATATCTATCAGATCTCACTCTTGTAAGTGACCGTGTAGGGATTGACAACCCCTTATTGCGTTGGTTGCGAGGATTTATTTGTTTGTGTAGGTGCGAGGGACTCGTGCGTGGCCTCCTACTGGATTGATACCTTGGTTCTCAAAAACTGAGGGAAATACTTACGCTCCTTTCCTGCATCACCCTTTCCTCTTCAAGGGAAAACCAACGCAGTGCTCAAGAGGTAGCAGCTTGGCGTCGGGGCGGGTGAAAGCAAAGAACCGGCATCGTCTCGAAGGCTACTGCATGCTCTACTCCGACTACTTCGCTGATGCTCCACTTCACGGCGACAAAATATTTCGGCACCGTTATCGGATGAGCCGAAAGCTCTTCCTTAGGATTGTGAATTCCATCCAGGAGTTCGACAGCTACTTCAAGTGCAAGATGGATTGCACCAGCAAACTTGGATTCACCTCGATCCAGAAGTGCACGACAGCAATGAGGATGCTTGCATACGGAGTTCCCGGTGATTCACTCGACAACTATGGGCGCATGGCCGAGTCCACCACCATTGAGTGTTTCTACAGGTTCTGTCGGACAGTGGTGGCAGTGTTTGGACCGCAATACTTGAGAACACCCAATGCGGAAGACACTGCTCGGATCCTAGCACAGAATGCAGCAAGAGGATTTCCTAGGATGCTTGGAAGCATTGACTGCATGCATTGGAAATGGAAGAACCGCCCATTTGCTTGGCAGGGGATGTACAAAGGCGCCAAAGGCAGTTGCAGTGTGGTACTTGAGGCGGTGGCCACACAGGACCTCTAGATTTGTCACTCCTTCTTTGGTATGCCAGGAACTCATAATGACATCAACATGCTGCAGTGCTCCCCTGTCTTTGCCAAGCTTGTTGAAGGTCATTCTCCTCCGGTGAACTTCGAGGTCAATGGGCGGCACTACAACAAGGGGTACTACCTAGCTGATGGCATCTATCCAAGATGGTCTACATTTGTGAAGACTATCTCAAACGCTATGCCAGGAGGCAAGAAGTCCCACTTTGCCAAGGTGCAGGAGGCTTGCCGGATGGATGTCGAGCGGGAATTTGGTGTGCTCCAATCTCGATTTGCTGTTGTCCGGTATCCTGCTCAGAACTGGTCGAAAGATCAAATGTGGGAGATCATGACTTGCTGTGTCATCTTGCACAACATGATCATAAAGAACGAGCAAGAAGAGCCAGTGTTTGACAGTGAACCATACTACAGGCAGGGTCCTCTAGCCGAAGTTGATCACCAGCTAAAGGCAACCTGGACTGCCTACCTCAGTATGCGTCAGGAGATCCGTGACCCACAGGTGCATCATCAACTGCAGCAGGATCTGGTGGAGCACCTATGGAGGCTCAAGGGCGACGCCGGGCGCGACGTGTGATGAAATATGAGTTTTTATTTGTTGAACTATATAATTTGTATTGAACTATTTGTTGTTGCACTGTTTTGTTGAACTATTTGATTTTCTGTGATGAACTATGTGATAAAAAAATATTTATGTTGGTAATTGAATGCCGAGCCACGACGAACCACACCGAATATGGGCCTATTCTCGCCCATATGGGCCCTTTATTCACCGAAAGTGGGCCGAAAACTGGGCCAATATCGGCGCCTCGGGGCGACGGCTGGATGCCCAACTGCCCCCAGCGCCGATTGTATCGCCGGTTCGCCCCCAGGGGGCAATTTTTATGCCTCCTGGGGGGCCAACGGCTGGAGATGCTCTTATACATTTAGTCCTAATATGATGGGCATCCAAGAGGGATATAATAAAAACTTTCATATAAAGTGCATTGAATACTAGGCAATTGTTAACAAGACCGGTAGTCGTCATTGCAATTTCATATGAGGGAGAGGCATAAGCTAACATACTTTCTCTTCTTGGATCATATGCACTTATGATTGGAACTCTAGCAAGCATCTGCAACTACTAAAGATCATTAAGGTAAAACCCAACCATAGCATTAAAGCATCAAGTCCCCTTTATCCCATACGCAACAACCCCCTTACTCGGGTTTATGCTTCTGTCACTCAAGCAACCCACTATAAGCGAATCATGAACGTATTGCAACACCCTACAGCGGGAACCACTCACGCTTGCGTGACACGGAGGGCACAATAGGACAGCACCAAAATAAAACATACAACTCGTACCAATCTAGATCATCAATCAACCCAAAGATAAAGGATATCTACTCAAAACATCATAGGATGGCAACACATCATTGGGTCATAATATGTGGCACAAAGCACCATGTTCAAGTAGGGATTACAGCAGGGTGCGGGAGAGTGGACCGCGTAAAAGAGATGAGGATGGTGATGATGATGGTGATGTTGATGAAGACGATCACCGTGGCGATGATTCCCCTCCCGATGGCATTCTGGCGCCACCGAGAGGGAGGAGGAGAGGTTCTCCCCCTTGTGCTTCCTCCTCCATGGCTTCCCCCTAGATGGGGAGAGGTTCTCACTCTGGTCGTTGGCCTTCATGGCGATGATGGCCCCTACGGGATCCTCCTCCATGGCCTCCGGTGATGATGGCCCCCTCCGGCAGGGTGCCAGAGAGGGCCTAGATTGATTTCTCGTGGCTACAGAGGCTTGCGGCGGTGGAACTTCTGATCTAGGTTATTTTCTGGGGGTTTCTGTATTTATAGGAATTTTTGGCGTCGGTTTCATGTCAGGGGGGTCTCCGAGTTGTCCACGAGATAGGGGCCCACGCCCAGGGGGGTGGGCGCCCCCCCACACTCGTGGACAGCCCAGGACTCTTATAGCCCAACTCTTTTACTCCAGGGGCTTCTTTTGGTCCATAAAAAATCATCAAAAATTGGCACGTCAATTGGACTCCGTTTGGTATTCTTTTTCTGTAAAACTCAAAAACAAGGAAAAAACAGAAACTGGCACTGGGCTCTAGGTTAATAGGTTAGTCCCAAAAATCATATAAAATAGCATGTAAATGCATATAAAACATCTAAGACAGATAATATAATAGCATGAATACTTCATAAATTATAGATACGTTGGAGACGTATCAGCCACCATCGTGCTCCTGGTGCTCCCAGGAGCACAATGCACACACGCACACCCCCCTCACGTGCCCCCTAGCGCCGCCCCGACAAGTCCCGATACCGTCCGCCACTCGCAAGCTCGCCGCCGTCGCCATAGTGCCCCTTGGCGGCTGTCACCACCACCAGTCGTCGCTGATCGACTCGCGTGTCCGAACGCACCATCACACGCGCTCTCTGGTGCCTCGTAGCGCGATCCCGACAAGGCCCCGAACGCCGCCTCCGCCCGTGCTCGCCACCGCCGTCGATCCCGTCCTCCCCTGCTCGTGCAACGACCGCCGCCCGACGCGCGCTGTCGCGGGCATTCGAACACACCTGGCCGGACGTCAAATGGAGCCCTGTGCTCGTTTTCCGGGCGTCTCCGGTGAAGAGCCGCCGCGGGAGAGGCTCACCGGAGCTCTCTCCGGCGCCCCACATATGTGGCACCACCCAGGGCCACCCCCGCAGTCGCTGACTATGGCCCCCTGTGGACGCGCTGACCACCATTGACTGGTTTGACCAGTCAACCGTGCTGACTGGGCAACCCCCAGCCGCTGACATGTGGCCCCCCGTGTTTAATTAAACTAATTTAATTTAAACTGTTCTGCTAATTAGTTTAGTCGCTAACCTAAATAGTTGAATTTAAATCTCAGGTTAACCCACTATGAATGACATGTGGGACCCAGATCTCAGGTTTGACCTGAGTTAGCTGGGTTGACTGCTGACCTCATGCTGATGTCATGCTGTTGCAATAAACTCTTTTTCTGAATTAGTTTAAATCTGTTAATTTCAGAATATAGTTAGAACTTTGAGAAATGGTAGATAAGTAACCATAACTCGGTTGAAAATATTTTCTACATGAAAGTTGCTCGGAAAAATCCAACGAATCCGAATACACGGTCCATTTACCTGTCAGATGCCTCTAACTATCTGAACATGGAACATTCCCCCTGCGGTCATCTATCTCACACATGTCCGGAACCGGGAAAACATTCCCGGTTGATTTTCCCACTTCACCTTTATCGTGTAGCCATACGTTAGGTCACACCCGGCACAACATATTGCCATGTTATGCTTTGTTTGCTTTATATTTATTGTTTCTTCCCCCTCTTCTCTCCGGTAGACCCTGACACCAATGCCGCCTCTGTGATCGACTGCGTCGACAACGACCCTCCTTCTCTTTCAGCAGAGCTTCCAGGCAAGCCCCCCCTTTGATCATCCCGACATGACCCATTCCATTCTCTCATGCTTGCACTAGATTTTGCTACTGTTATTGTTTGCTCCTATTCTGATGCATAGCCTGCTTTCGTAACCTGCTTATTGTTACCTTACCTGCTTATCCTAAACTGCTTAGTATAGGTTGGTGAGTGATCCATCAGTGACCCCCACCTGGTCCTTGTTGCCCCTGCTTCATCATCGACGACTCGATCAATGTGATCGACGACCAGAGCCCGACACCTCACCTCACATCACGCCCCTTTTGTTGCTCGACTGTGCAGAGTTACCATCGAGTGCTGAGGGTGGAACCTCATACATCACTCCTAATGAGATCTCTGTAGTGTAGCTATTCGGTCGTGGTCATCAAGGGTGATTTCCTCCTTAACCACTTCCGATACGACTCTGTCGTGCAACCCCTCAAGTGTGAACCTCGAGGGTGGTTCCTCTTACGTTCACCTTGATGATTTCATCGAGTGGAATCCACCGAGGGTGGTTCCTCAGGGTTCCCCTTGGTGTTAGACACACAGTTACTATGGTTACTATGACTTTACACTGAACCCTGTTACTAAAGACGGGTCGGCCCTGAGGGGTACCCGCGAGAGCTTAATTGCGAGTGATGTGGAGTTGGGTTGACCTGGAAGGTGCCCGCGAGATACTTACGAGGCGTGGCCGGGCATTCTTAGCCCTTGCCGCAAGTCCTCGAGACATGGCTACGGGGTCACATCTTTCGTGAGTCTCTGCTTGTTACCGCGCGTTTCTAATCCACTACTGTTTGGATACTTGATCTGAGGGGCCTCTAGCCTGATAGCACTAACCATCACGTGGGCATAGTATGGGCGTTCTGCGTCGTATGCATCAGCCGAAGCTTAATAGACGTTAGCGACTGAGCGGCACGCGCCGGGTTGGACTGCGTAAGCACCTGCCTTGTTAAAGGAGGTAGCTAGGTCTGCTCACCGGCCGCGTTCGTAACATGCAGGAGTTCCCGGGGCGATGGCCCATGACCCCTGGGGGCATAGGTTTAGTCCGGCGTGCTGACCTCTCTATTAAGCCTAGGTCGGGTTGCGGCGTATTGTTTGGTCGAGGCCGGGCATGACCCAGGAAAGTGTGTCTGACCGGAGTTAATCGAGCGTGATGGGTAAGTTGGTGCACCCCTGCAGGGAAGAAAACATCTATCGATAGCATGTCCTACGGTAACGGACACTCGGAGTTGTATCCCGATCGATACAACTAGAACTGGATGCTGAGGCATGATTTGGATATGTTGCTTCGGGAGTCGAGAAAGGATCCCGGAGCGTTGATACAACAACATAAATATGACTTATGTTATACTACTCTACTCCCCCTGTTGCTGCAAGATGGTGGTTTCCAGAAGATGCTAGTCTTTGATAGGCTAGGCTTTCCCCTTCTCTTCTGGCATTCTGCAGTTCAGTCCACATATACTACCCATTTCATTGACACCGATGCATATGTAGTGTAGATCCTTGCTTGCGAGTACTTTGGATGAGTACTCACGGTTGCTTTGCTCCCCCTTTTCCCCCCTTTTCCATTCTTCTCGGATGTCGCAACCAGATGGTGGAGCCCAGGATCTAGACGCCACCTTCGACGACCACTGCTACTACACTGGGGGTGCCTACTACTACGTGGAGGCCGCCGACGATCAGGAGTAGTTAGGAGGCTCCCAGGCAGGAGGCCTTGCCTTTTCGATCGATGTTGCTTTTGTGCTAGCCTTCTTAAGGCAGACTTGTCTAACCTATGTCTGTACTCAGATATTGTTATTTCCGCTGACTCTTGTGTGTTCGAGCTTATGTATTTGAGCCCTCGAGGCCCCTGGCTTGTAATATAAAGCTTGTATTATTTTAATTTGTGCCTAGAGTTGTGTTGTGATATCTTCCCCTGAGTCCTTGATCTTGATCGTACACATTTGCGTGTATGATTAGTGTACGATTGAATCGAGGGCGTCACCTAGGAGAGATGGCGGCTGCGATGCTATAGAGGGAAGATGAGATGCGGCTACACCCGGTGGTTGGCCTGCTGTGTTGGGAGAGTAGGAGATGGTTGTACCGTGAGTGAATGAGTGAGTTGGCCGAATGAGAGGAGTTGATCCTTTTTTTCCTTCAAGAAAAGGAGAAAGGAGCGGCTCTTATCCGGCGACATAAATGTCACATAGCCTAACAAGTCATTTTTAGATAAAATACCAACCAAATGATCAATAGGTAGCTTACAATTTATAGCTCACTAAAATCAGGATGTGACTCACATTATACCATGCAAATGAAGTTAAAGACAACATTCCTCAGATTGTATGAAAATGTCTTAAACACAAGTAGATCTTTTGTGACAAATAATTAGATGGATCATTGATCTGTATGTACACATCATTCTATTAGATTTTTATCAACTCACATCGTAAGTGATTGGATTTCTGTTACTTTTTCATTGTTGCGGGCATTATTCCTATATGTCCAAAATTTGACATGCATTATCTTTATATGACAACTAGCAAAATAATATACATGGCCCGTGGCAACGCACGAGCATTATACTAGTTATATTATGGGCGTGAGTGGAGGCATGTGGGAGTAGAACTTTGTAATGATACGCAGCTGTATCGTGCGTCTAGTTTTTCAAAACTATAAGAGAACACACATGTACACTTTGCAACTTTTGCTCGGCGTTCTAGTAAGTACTGAGATGGAGGGCTTGTGTTGAGATCAGCGGTACCGTGACGTCCAAACCATGCACAAGCACAAGCATTTGTTATAACCGAGTGTTCGTTGTGTGCGGGTTATAGCAAAGCGTGAATGCTGCACATCAGTTTTTTATCGCACAGCAATGCTACCTGTCAGGTCGATGTGGTATGATCCTAGCCAGAAATAAAATTTGTGGACTGAGCTGGATCTAATCCGACGAGAAGACGTGCGGACACTCTTCTTACTGGTCATGTGGAAACTTTGAAAACACCGTAACTCCATTGAATTCAACAGTGCACCGCCATCACTCAACCATGTATTAGAGAGTGGAGGGTGAATGCAGGACGTGGAAGAAGGCCGGCCAACTCAAAAGTGATACCACGGCTTTCTTTGTGGTGTTGTGAACATGGGCTACCACGAGAAGTTAGGATCAAGGCAAACTATATTGGGTGTCGTGGGACACGATGAGCATGACAAAGTACATGGGGGGACTAGGATTTAGAGATCTTGAGATCTTTAATCTTGCGCTTCTAGCAAGACAGGCTTGGAGAATCCTAGAAAACCCCGATTCTTTAAGTGCATGAATCCTTAGGGCGGTGTACTTCCCTGCAGTTGATTTTCTTGATGCAACACTTGGAACCCACCCCTCACAGATTTGGAGAGCAATTGTTGAAGGACGAGACACTCTTAAACAGGGGCTTATCAGGCGAATTGTCAATGGTGCTACTACTGAGATTTGGCACTCAAACTGGATGCCGAGAGAAGAAAATATGCGACCACTTCTATCACGTGTGGCTCAACCACCTCTGCTCGTTTTAGAACTTCTAGATGTCCCGAACGCCAGGTGGAACCATGAGGTTCTGGGACAGGTCTTCTTGCCACATGATGCAGCAGCAATTATGCAGATACCGGTGTGTACTCGTAATATGGAGGATTATTGGTCCTGGAATTTCGAAAAATCTGGAATATTCACTGTACGGTCAGCTTACATGATGATTGTGGCAACGAAGAAACGGCGTGAAGATTGGCTTGAGGAGAGGCCGGGATCCTCGAACAACTCAGCAAATGAAAAATCATGGACCTTGCTTTGGAAGATTCTTGTGCCAGCAAAACTGAAAGTCTTTCTGTGGAGATTGGCGCAACATTCTTTGCCCACAGAAGATGTGTGAAAACATAGAAACATGGTGGACAGAGATGTGTGCTCAATCTGCGGGATGCGGGATTCCTGGAGACATAGCCTCATCGAGTGTTGCATGCCACGGTGTGTGTGGGCTTTGGTTGACCCAGAACTTATGGACAGGATGATGGCTACAATGGAACCTTCAACTAGAAACTGGCTTTTTACTCTAATGGATGAATTATCACATGATCAGTTCACACGGCTTACTGTGACCTTGTGGGCGATATGGACGGCGAGACGAAAGCTGATCCATGAAGGTATAAATCAAAGCCCCTTGTCGACGCACTTATTTGTGACTACTTTCATCGCTGAACTGGAAGAAATATATCAAGAGGAGCCACATGAAACAACAAGAGCAGCAGGTAGTAGCACTCAGAGACAATGGCTTCCCCCGGCGCTGGGATCTGTCAAAATTAACGTTGACGTGGGCGTGTCTGTAGCACATAACTTGGGTACTGCAGCAGCAGTTTGCCGGGACAGAGACGGAGGTTATTTGGGCTTGTCAGTACTGGTCATTGGAGGCCTTCTGGACGCACCATCACTGGAAGCAATAGCTTGCAGGGAGGCTTTATCACTAGCGCAAGACCTGGGCATGCAATTCCTATCCATTGGGTCTGACTGTAAGAAAGTGGTTAATCACATCAATCTGGGAGCAGGAGGCAACTACGACAGCATCATTAGAGAGATCAGAGATTATAGTAATAGCTTTAGTGAGTGTGTCTTTAATTTTGAATCAAGAGCTTCGAATTTTGAAGCGCATAGACTAGCTAGATTTAGCATTTCCCTTCCCCTGATAGACACTTATGGTTGGGAGCTCCACATAACGTGAACTCCATTCCTGTACACATCTACAACATGCAATAAAGCCTAGATGCTTTTCCCTAAAAACAAGAAGTTAGTATTACTTGCTTTAGTTACCGTGGAGTGGATGTTGCATGTAACATGTAGGGGAATTTCTAACCGATTCGCTATAATCGGTTTTACTCCTCTAACCAGGACCTAGCAAATCCCCAATAACCATTAGAGGAGGATAATTTATTCTCAGCCACACATCCCGCCCCTAACTCTATAGCTAGACGGCGGAGTAAAAAAATCACCACTCATCTCTCTGCCTCTTCTCCTCCTCCATCCCGCCTCTTCCCCGACGCCCCCTCCTCCCAATGGCCGGACCCCATGGCCGGTGCCGCCCGACGTTGATCCGTAGCGCGGATCTACGCCGCCACGCCCGCCGCGGGTCTTCAACCGGGGCCTCCTCAAGCCGCCGCCCTGCCAATGTGGCCGCCGCCCGCCGCATCTCCGACCTCCCTCCGCCATGGCAGCTACAGAGAAAATACCTCAGCCTCCGCTAGCAGCCCTGGGGGACGTGGGTGGTCGAGATAACGGACCGCGAGACCCACACCAAAAAGTGGCTTGGGTCCTTCCATACGACGAAGCTCGCCACGCTCGAATACGACCGGTGGCAGGTTCGGTTCCACAGCGCTGCGGCGTGCCTAAACTTCCAGTGGGGCCGGGACGACGCCTGTGTCGAGCTCGTCCCGCCGCCGCCCGGAGTGGTGAATGAGGCCATGGCTCAGGAGGACCGGGAGGTGAGGGAGTGCCTCGAGGCGGAGGCCGTCGACGAGAATTACATGGCGGACCTCCGCCGCCGGTACCCTAAGCTTGTGGAGGCGGAGCGGGTGATCTTCTTGGAGTGCGCGGTCGACGGGGAGGTCATCTTCCTTTCCGATGATGAGGAGCCTGGCTACGACTCGCAAATGTGGAGTTCGATGTTGAAGAGTGGTGGCGCATCTTCCCTGACTCCAGCGACAACGACACGGGTCCGGACCCAATGGACGGTGGAATGTCAAGGCAAGATTGGCTCGCCCTCTACAAGGGTGATGACGATGATGATGAAGAGTAGTTAGTTTTAAGTTTATTTTTAAATAGGTTGTCAAGACAATGTGTCATTGTTTAAATCAAAACAAGGTTGAACTTACGCAAATTTGTTTTTTACTCCGTTAAATTTAGGACTTAGGCTAGGTCCGATCAAAAGTTAGTGGATTAAAAATTCTTCACTAAGGTTTGCTCGGCCGGATCCTCCTATATTTTATAGGGGATCGGTTAGAGTTGCCCTAATATGTAAACATCAAGATGAAGGGCTCTTTACCCCTTCCTCTTCTTCAATATATAGTACGTGCTTATTCAAAAGAACAAACAATTTAAACTTAATTCGTTTAGTACTATTACTATATGACACACGCAAACAAAATCCATCATATAATTATTCACCTCAACACTTGCAAGTTGCAGCCAATATTGCAACAAACAACTTGCAACTTGCACAGCTCAGTGCCAGGCTTGACGCATCACTAATCCATAGATAATCCGCAATCGCAATACGCTCCAAACAACCTGTCCTCATTCACCCACGGCTGCTGGATTGGACCGTTTCTCAGCTCATGCTGCTCACTAGGCCATGCACGCACGATGCTAATTTCGGCATCAGGTTCACTTTCACCGGCCACAACCTTTTCCTCTGGACTTTTGTTTCTACCTGAATCGGTGGTATCCTATCCAAACAAGCCCGACCAAAGCTTTGCTTGATCCACCCATTTCTAACTCGCAGATGGTAAGGTTCCAAGTAGGAGGAGGCAACAAAAGGAAGTTCTCCGGCCGACGAGAGTTAGGGCATCTCCAGCCGCGCCCTCAACAGGCCCTCCAGAAGACTTTTTTCGCGCCAGCGTCGAAAAAATGCCCCAGTCGCGCCGCAGGACGTCGAAATCCGCCGGCTCGACCCATTTTTGGGCCCGGTGATCGCAGACCGAACCCGGCGCACTGGGGGTGATCGGGGGCTCCGGCACAAGGAAAAAGCACATCTGACCCACACCGTCAAGCGAAAAGTCAAGTCTATCTTCCAAATTCGCCTCCTACCCTCCGCGCGCTCGGCCGCCAACCGGCTGATCCCAGCGCCGCCCACCGCCCGCCACCGCTAGATAGCCCATTCCCCGCCGGAAAAAGAGCAGAGGTTTCACCGAGGCAGCCTCTCCATGACCGGCTGGGCGATTTTTCCGGCGTTTCCGGCCGTGGAGGGGCAGTGTAGCGGCGGGTGCGCGCCCGCAAGATGTTCGGCGATTTGCCTGCCTCGGCAATGGACTCGGACGACAAGGAAGCGCTCGCCGCGCTGCTGGAGGAGGAAGTCGTGGCCGACGTCCAGGAAGAGGAACATCTCATGGTCCTCGCCTCCCTCGCCGGCCTGCTGGCGAGCAATGAAAATCCGCGGCGAGGTGGCTCGGCGCCGGGGCGGATGAAAGCAAAGAACCGGCATCGTCTCGAAGGCTACTGCATGCTCTACTCCGACTACTTAGCTGACGCTCCACTGCACGGCGACAAAACATTTCGACGTCGTTATCGGATGAGCCGAAAGCTTTTCCTCAGGATTGTGAATTCCATCCAGGAATTCGACAGCTACTTCAAGTGCAAGAAGGATTGCACCGGCAAACTTGGATTCACCTCCACCCAGAAGTGCACGACAGCGATGAAGATGCTTGCATATGGAGCTCCCAGTGATTCACTCGACGACTATGGGCGCATGGCCGAGTCCACCACCATTGAGTGTTTCTACAAGTTCTGTCGGGCAGTGGTGGCAGTGTTTGGACCGCAATACTTGCGGACACCCAATGCGGAAGACACTGCTCGGATCCTAGCATAGAATGCAGCAAGATGATTTCCTGGGATGCTTGGAAGCATCGACTGCATGCATTGAAAATGGAAGAACTGCCCATTTGCTTGGCAGGGGATGTACAAAGGCGGTTGCAGTGTGGTACTTGAGGCGGTGGCCACACAGGACCTTTGGATTTGGCACTCCTTCTTTGGTATGCCAGGAACTCACAATGGCATCAACGTGCTACAGTGCTCACGTGTCTTTGCCAAGCTTGTTGAAGGTCATTCTTCTCCGGTGAACTTCGAGGTCAATGGGCGGCACTACAACAAGGGGTACTACCTAGCTGATGGCATCTATCCGAGATGGTCTACATTTGTGAAGACTATCTCAAACGCTGTGCCAGGAGGCAAGAAGTCCCACTTTGCCAAGGTGCAGGAAGCTTGCAGGAAGGATGTCGCGCGGGCATTTGGTGTGCTCCAATCTCAATTTGCTGTTGTCCGGTACCCTGCTCAGACCTGGTCGAAAGATCAAATGTGGGAGATCATGACTTGCTGTGTCATCTTGCACAACATGATCATCGAGAGCGAGCAGGAAGAGCCAGTGTTTGACACTGAACCATACTACAGGCAGGGTCCTCTAGTCGAAGTTGATCACCAGCTACCGGCAACCTGGACTGCCTACCTCAGTATGCGTCAGGAGATCCGAGACCCACAGGTGCATCATCAACTGCAGCAGGATCTGGTGGAGCACCTATGGAGGCTCAAGGGCGACGCCGGGCGCGATGTGTGATGAAATATGAGTTTTTATTTGTTGAACTATATAATTTGTATTGAACTATTTGTTGTTGCACTGTTTTGTTGAACTATTTGATTTTCTGTGATGAACTATGTGATAAAAAAATATTTATGTTGGTAATTGAATGCCGAGCCACGATGAACCACGCCGAATATGGGCCTATTCTCGCCCATATGGGCCCTTTATTCGCCGAAAGTGGGTCGAAAACTGGGCCAATATCGGCGCCTCGGGGCGACGACTGGATGCCCAACTGCCCCCAGCGCCGATTGTATCGCCAGCTCGCCCCCAGGGGGCAATTTTTATGCCTCCTAGGGGGCCAACGGCTGGAGATGCTCTTATACATTTAGTCCTAATATGATGGGCATCCAAGAGGGATATAATAAAAACTTTCATATAAAGTGCATTGAATACTATGAGAAGTTTGATTCCTTATGATTGTTTTGAGATATGAGGATGGTGATATTAGAGTCATGCTAGTGAGTAATTGTAGATTGTAGAAATACTTGTCTTAAAGTTTGTGATTCCCGTAGCATGCACGTATGGTGAACCGTTATGTGATGAAGTCGGAGCATGATTTTTTTATTGATTGTCTTCCTTATGAGTGGAGGTCGGGGATGAGCGGTGGTATTTTCCTACCAATCTATCCCCCTAGGAGCATGCATGTAGTACTTCGTTTCGATGACTAATTGATTTTTGCAATAAGTATGTTAGTTCTTTATGACTAATGTCGAGTCCATGGATTATACGCACTCTCACGCTTCCACCATTGCTAGCCTCTCTAGTACCGCACAACTTTCGCCGGTGTGTTACGCCCACCATATACCTTCCTCAAAACAGCCACCATATACGTTCCTCAAAACAACCACCATATACCTTCCTCAAAACAGCCACCATACCTACCTATTATGGCATTTCCATAGCCATTACGAGATATATTGCCATGCAACTTCCACCGTTCCGTTTATTATGACATGCTTCATCATTATCATATTGCTTTGCATGATCAAGTAGTTGACATAGTATTTGTGGCAAAGTCACCGTTCATAATTTTTATACATGTCACTCTTGAGTCAATGCACATCCCGGTACATCGCCGGAGACATTCAAATAGAGTCATATTTTGTTCTAAGTATCGAGTTGGAATTCTTGAGTTGTAAGTAAATAAAAGTGTGATGATCATCATTTTTAGAGCATTGTCCCATGTGAGGAAAGGATGATGGAGGCTAAGATTCCCCCACAAGTCGGGATGAGACTCCGGATGAAAAATGTTAAAAAAAGGGGAAAAGAAAAAAGAGAGGCCAAAGAAGCCCACAAAAATTTGAGAGAAAAGAGAGAAGGGGCAATGTTACTATCCTTTTCCACACTTGTGCTTCAAAGTAGCACCATGATCTTCATGATAGAGAAGCTCCTATTTTGTCACTTTCATATACTAGTGGGAAATTTTTATTATAGAACTTGGCTTGTATATTCCAACAATGGGCTTCCTCAAATTGCCCAAGGTATTCACGAGCAAGCAAGTTGGATGCACACCCACTTAGTTTATTTTTGAGCTTTCATAAACTTATAGCTATAGTGCATCCGTTGCATGGCAATCCCTACTCACTCACATTGTTATCTATTAATGGGCATCTCAATAGCCCGTTGATACGCCTAGTTGATGTGAGACTATCTCCTTCTTTTTCTCTCCACAACCACCATATTCTATTCCACCTAGAGTGCTATGTCCATGGCTCACGCACATGTATTGCGTGAAAGTTGAAAAGGTTTGAGAAACTCAAAAGTATGAAACAATTGCGTGGCTTGTCATCGAGGTTGTGCACGATTTGAATACTTTGTGTGATGAAGATGGAGCATAGCTAGACTATATGATTTTGTAGGGATAGCTTTCTTTGGCCATGTTATTTTGAGAAGACATGATTGCTTTATTAGTATGCTTGAAGTATTATCGTTTTTATGTCAGTATTAAACTTTTGTTTTGAACCTTATGGATCTGAACATTCATGCCACAATGAAGAAAATTACATGGATAAATATGTTAGGTAGCATTCCAAATCTTAAATTTTGTTTTTATCATTTACCTACTCGAGGACGAGTAGGAATTAAGCTTGGGGATGCTTGATACGTCTCCAACGTATCTATAATTTTTGATTGTTCCATGCTATTATATTATCTGTTTTGGATGTTTTATATGCATTAACGTGCTATTTTATATTATTTTTGGGACTAACTTATTAACCTAGAGCCCAGTGCCAGTTTCTGTTTTTCCTGTTTTTTGAGCTTCACAGAAAAGGAATACTAAACGGAGTCCAAACGGAATAAAACTTCACGATGATTTTTCTTGGACCGTAAGACACCCACGGGACTTGAAGTACAAGTCAGAAGAGATACGAGGCGGCGACAAGGGTGGAGGGCGTGCCCCTGCCTTGTGGGCCCCTCGTGACCCCTCGACCTAGATCTTCCTCCTATATATTCACATACATTCCCGAAACACCAGAAGCATCCACGAAAAGACCTTTCCACTGCCACAACCTTCTGTTCCCGTGAGATCCCATCTTGGGGCCTTTTCCGGCATCCTGCCGGAGGGGGATTCGATCACGGGCATCTACATCAACTCTATTGCCCTTCCGATGAAGCGTGAGTAGTTTACCTCAGACCTACGGGTCCATAGCTAGTAGCTAGATGGCTTCTTCTCTCTCTTCGATTCTCAATACCATGTTCTCCTCAATGTTCTTGGAGATCTATCCGACGTAATCTTCTTTTGCGGTGTGTTTCTTGAGATCCGATGAATTGTGGATTTATGATCAGCTTATCTATGAATATTATTTGAATCTTCTCTGAATTCTTATATGCATGATTTGGTATCTTTGTATTTCTCTTCGAATTATCGGTTTGGTTTGGCCAACTAGATTTCTTTTTCTTGCAATGGGAGAAGTGCTTAGCTTTGGGTTCAATCTTCCGGTGTCCTCACCCAGTGACATAGTAGCGGTAGCAAGGCACGTATTGTATTGTTGCCATCGAGGATAAAAAGATGGGGTTTACATCATATTGCTTGAGTTTATTCCTCTACATCATGTCATCTTACTTAAGGCGTTACTCCATTCTTTATGAACTTAATACACTAGATGCATGCTGGATAGCGGTCGATGTGTGGAGTAATAGTAGTAGATGCAAGAAGGAGTCAGTCTACTTGACACGGATGTGCTGCCTATATTACATAATCATTGCCTTGGATATCTTCATAACTTTGCGCTTTTCTATCAATTGCTCGACAGTAATTTGTTCACCCACCGTATTATTTGCCTTCAAGAGAGAAGCCTCTAGTGAAACCTATGGCCGCTGGGTCTATTTTCCATCACATTAGTTTTCAATCTACTACTGCCTATTTTCATATCTATAAACCTAAAAACCCAAAAATATTTTATCTTTTGTTTATCTATCTCTATGAGATCTCACCTTTGCAAGTGACCGTGAAGGGATTGACAACCCCTTTATCGCGTTGGGTGCAAGTGTTTGATTGTTTGTGCAGGTATTGGTGATTTGCGCGTTCTTCTCCTACTGGATTGATACTTTGGTTTGTAACTGAGGGATATACTTATAGCTACTGTGCTGCATGCCCCTTTCCTCTTCAAGGGAAAAACCAACGCAAGCTCAAGAAGTAGCACCCCACTTAAAAAAATTAGCTAGGCAATTTCTCTAGTGCTTCACTTAAATCTTTTGTAGCACGGTGGTGATTTTATTTTGAAGAAATGCACTCTGATGCTTCACTTATATTATTTTTAAAGTTAGTAAATTTTGAAGAAATATGCACTCTCATGCTTTAGTTATATTATTTTGAGAGTTGATATGATAAATTTTGAAGAAATATTTATGCTCTCGTGCTTCACTTAAATCTAGTTGAGAGTTGATAATAGTAATGGTAATTTGCACGAGATATGAATTTGGTCCCAAAGTGATGAATATTCAAGAGGGATATAATAAAAACTTTCATGAAGATCATTGGATATTATAAACTTGATACCTTGCAATAGTTTTGCGATACGAAGATAGTGATACGTGATTCATGTTGGTGAGTAATTATGATTTAGTAAGAATATTGGTGTTAAGGTTTGTGATTCCCTATACAAGCACAAAAGTCAATAGTTATGCAACAAAGTTATATCCTACTTTTCGTGCATTATACAGTGTTAGTTATGTTTAATGCGTGTTTATGACCGTTTTCATTTTTTGGTTGGTCGCTTCTCAATCTATTTGCTTGCCTTCATTTGTACTAAACGGGAATGCTGCTTGTGCATCCAACTCCTTAAACCAAAGTTGTGCCAAATGAGTACACCATACCTACCTATATGCGGTATCTCCATGTTGTTCCAAGTAAATTTGTATGTGCCAGCTCTAACTTTCAAAATGAATATCCGTGTTGTGTGCCCGTACCGCTCATGAAGCAGCAGGGGGTGGCTAATATTTCCATGCTAGGTATTTTATTCTCATGATGAGTGTTTATTCACTTATCATTGCATGAGAGTGTGGAAGGTAATAGGGATGCCGAGTCCCGAAATAAAAAAATGTTGTTAATCATAAATTCCTTGGAAAGTGTTGGTATGGAAGGCACTCGTGGATACGGCTAGCCATGGATTGTTAAAGAATGGTGGAAAGGAAATAAACTTTACTTTCTATTTGGGAACCGCCTATCATTTGCCTAGCATGGAAGATATTGGGAATTCTCAGTCGTTTTCGTTGACAGGAAAAGCATGCCTCTCAATAATTTTATCTGTCAATTTAAGCTATGAGCTCAGGCACCTCTACAAATCTTTGCTTCCCTCTGCGAAGGGCCTATCTATTTACTTTTATGCATTTTTTTTAATTTTGAGTCTCCATCTTCTCTTATAAAGCACCAACTAGGGAACACTATTGTCATACTTGTGCATTGGATGTAGCTAATATTTGAGTGTGTTTCATGAATGGATCAATGATTGAGCATAATGGGCTAGGGATAAGTTTCTTTAGTGTTTATATTTTGAAAGACATGGTTGCTTGTTGATATGCTTGAGTATTGATGTTTTCATGTCAAATTATAGACTATTTCTTTGAATCATTGAAGTCCAAATGTCCATGCTACAAAAAAAATATATGATGAATATGTTAGGCAGCATTCCACATCAAAAATTCTGTTTTTATCATTTACCTACTCAAGGACGAGTAGGAATTAAGCTTGGGGATGCTTGATACGTCTCCAATGTATCTATAATTTTTGATTGTTCCATGCTATTATAGTATCAATCTTGGATGTTTTATATACATTTACAAGCAACTTTATATCATCTTTTTGGGACTGACCTACTAACTTAGTGCCCAATGCCACTTGTTGTTTTTGCTTGTTTTTGACTTTGTAGAATATCAGTACCAAAGAAAGTCCAAATGCCATGAAACTTTTTGGAGATTTTTTCTGGAAATAAGAGACCCCGGAAGCTTCGTAAAGGAATGAGAAGACAAAGGAGTGGCCCACTAGGCACCAGGGCATGCCCTGGTACATAGTGAGGCACACAAGCCTTCGTTTGACCTAACTCCGCCTTTATAAATACTCTAAAATTAGGAAACTACCACGGAGTCCACAGATATTGTTTCTGCCACCGCAAGCCTCTGTTCTCGACAGATCCCATCTGGGGACCCTTTCTGGCACTCTGCCGGAGGAGGAAACGACCACAGATGGGTTCTTCATCATCCTTGCTACCCCTCCGATGATGCGTGAGTAGTTTACCCCGGACTTATGGGTCCATAGTTAGTAGCTAGATGGCTTCTTCTCTCTTTTTGGTTCTCAATACAATGTTCTCCTTGGTGTTCTTGGAGATCTATTTGTTGTAATGATTTTTGCAGTGTGTTTGTTAGGATCCGATGAATTGTGAGTTTATGATCAGATCTATCCATGAATATTTTTTTGGTTTTCTCTGAACTCTTTTATGCATGATTAATATAGCTCCGTATTTCTTCTCCGGTTTATTGGTTTTGTTGGCCAAGTAAATTGATTTATCTTGCCATGGTAAGAGGTGCTTTGTAATGGGTTCGATCTTGCGGTGCTTAATCCCAGTAACAGAAAGGGACATGACATGTATGTATCATTGCTATTCAGGGTAACAAGATGGGGTTTATTCATACGTGAGTTTATCTTGTCTACATCATGTCATCTTGCTTAAGGCATTACTCTGCTTTTCCATGAACTTAATACACTAGATGCCTGTTGGATAATGGTCGATGTGTGGAGTAATAGTAGTAGATGAAGAATTGTTTTGGTCTACTGATCTAGGACGTGGTGCCTGTGTATGATCATTGCCTTGGATATCATCATAATTATTTGCTTTTCTACCAATTGCCCAACAGTAATTTGTTTACCCACTGTATGCTATTTTCTCGACAGAAGCCTCTAATGAAAACTATGGCCCCCGGGTCTATATTTTATCATATATTAAAACTAAAAATACCTTGCTGCAATTTTATTTTATTTTGTATTTTTAGATCTCTATATCAAAAACTATACAATTTAATCTTGCTTGTAACCATTAAGGGATTGACAACCCCTCTATGCATTGGGTTGCAAGTATTTGTTGTTTGTGTGTAGGTGCTGTTTACATAGTGCTGCTTGGTTCTCCTACTGGATTGATAACCTTGGTTTCATAACTGAGGGAAATACTTATCTCTACTGTACTACATCATCCTCTCCTCTTCGAGGAAATCCCAACACAGCTCACAAGTAGCATGCCTTGCCGCCCTAAAGACGACGTGGTAGCTCCCAACCAATGGCACAAGCAGCTACTCTTCCGCCACCGACGTCTAAGGCTGGGGGCGGGGATGATGATCTCAGAGCCGAGGTTGACACCTCGGTTGTGGGAGATGAAGAGACATGAGGTTGTGCCTACTTCCTTCTCTCCGTCGGCGCCTGAGCCTGATGCTCGGGCCGTTACTCCTCCTACTACCACAGCTGATGCGCATGCAGCTGACACCTAGGGGAAATCCTGAGAGATGCCCCCAACATTCTCTAAGGCCCAGATGCAAGGCTCCGCCAAGAGGTGGAGGCGGTCCTAGAGCGTCCGGAGCTGCACCCTGACCAATGAATGAGCTACCAATCCATCAAGAGCCGATGTGGCTTTCTTGAGGCTATCGGGTACTTAATATGTTCCTCAAGTTCACCGGGGGTGTGGAGGTATGCTCATTTGAGTACAATTTTTGTTTTGGGCATGATCATGTAGCCATTAGGCCTCGAGGTGCACTCGATTCTCCAAGAACCTGAGTGCTCGTTCAAAATATTGATAGCTGATAACCCACAAGTATAGGATCGGTTGTAGCCTTTTTGATAAGTAAGAGTGTCGAACCCAACGAGGAGCTAAACATAGAATTTATATTCTCTTCAAGTTGTATTGACCGCCGAAACAACTCTATGCACACTAATGTTTTCTTTACCTAGAACAAGAATAGAACTACTTTGTAGGTATAATGGGATAGGTTTGGTTGGTGCAATAATTTGCCTCCTTATGTTTTGAAGATTCTTGACATAAACAGTAAGGGACTAACGTGTTTGCTAGTGCACACAGAGTAACAAGTCCCTGAAGTCATGAGGAGTTTGCTATAACTCCAAGGAATATGCCCTGCATAGCAGTGAGCATTATTCACGAATCTTATGTTGTGAAGAGTGACCCCTAAAATTGTTGATGCAAAGCAATTTGTTTGGTGGTTTCTCAAGGAAGTGACTACAACCGAAGGAAGTCAGAGACGAAGTGAAGACGTAGTATTCTTTTCGTTGCTCTTCTTTTCTTTCATTGAGTCATAGGACCACCATACTATTAAGAGGGGTATAGTGTTCGAAGCTTAGGTTCTCTGATGCTAAACTCAATCCTATGAAAGTTGTGCGAGAAATCTCTTTGTGTTCTGAGCAAATACTTGCCAGCAAGAGACTATGACCTTATTCATTGTGAGAGATTTGACTCTAATCGAAAGGTTAGCATTACTTTGTAACAGCCTGATTTTTGGCCCTTTCTTTTTCTTTTGTTTTTCTGAGGTTTTTGCTTGAGATTTCCTTTTTCCGTGGCTATGTGGTCTGGAAACTGAAGAAGATGCCCTATTCTTTGCTTCCAGAGTGGCTTGTCATACCCAAATCCTTCCCTAGACCCTGTCATTTTCATCCTAGCCCAAATCCCAATATTCTTTTTATTGGGGATATTCCTTTTCTATTAAAGGAATAACTCGGATTTGCCCTAGGTTGTGAAGCAACCTTTACTTCCATCACTCCTAAAATTCCCAAATAATTCTCATAAATTTTTTGGGTCATATCTTTCTCAAATATGGCAAAATATTTAATTTTCCATGTTCCCCATCATGCTCAATTAATTCATTTCCTATTCTGTCCTGAATGGCAGAATGTGAAGCAAGTGCCATTTATCTTTTCCCAATTGACCTCAAACTCCTTGGACACCTTTTCCTGTCCATATCATTGCCACATGCCAAAATGCAACCTCATTTGCCTAGTAATTATTTAATTATGATTTTCCAAAGTTTCTATCCAGAAAGAAGCTTTGTGAAGGAGGTGCAAGCTAGGCATATCCAAATGAGTTGCCATTTTGCATGGTCCCTCATATCATCATATCATAGCCCTCCACCAAAGTAGAGCTCATGTCATGCCTCCATGTGAGCTCATCTTCAATTCTTTGATTCTGTCCAAAATTTCAGTTTGTGAAGCAAGTATATTTTATCTTGCTCCATTATGGCTGCCAATTTTTCTAGGCCTTCTATTATCCATATAACCTACCTCCACCCATTTTGGGCATGGTTAATCAAGCCATTATTCCTCTAGAATGTTTGCAAGTTTCTGTCCAGAGGAGATGTTTGTGAAGCAAGTACCAGTTTGGCTTGGCCAATTGGTATGAGACTTTTTGAGCATATGCATATGACCAAATGACTCTGCCTTGCCCAATTTGAGCTCAATTTGTCACTCCATGTGAGTGCATCATCCTAATCTAGTTTCTGGACCAGTTTATGTGGTTGTCAAGTAGCTACATTAAATCTTGATCCTAATCTTCTCCAAGTTACCAGGGTGAAAGTCCTTACCCTAAACCTACCAGACAACTCCATTGCTTCCAATCCCTTTCCTGTTGCTCAGCAGTTCTCACTCAAGTTTACTGCAGTAAACTTCAGAGGATGATTACCTATTAACCATAGCAGTTTTCATCGTTCTACCACCTCAGTTGTAACCTTCCCTGGAAGGACTTACCACTAGACAACACGCTCCAGCTCATCTCCCCCGCTACATGCCAGTGCACGCGGTGACCACGACAATGGCGTGCCTGTGCACGCGCTCTGTGTGCAGTGGCCGCGTCCAGTGGCTGTTTGTGCTGGACCCCCTCCTCCTCTCGTCGCCTTCGCGCGCATGAGCGTGTCCAGCAGCTAGCCCGCATCGTCGCCGTTCCCCTAGACCCCTCTCCCCCTCCGCCCGTTTCCTCACCGACGCCCACCGACGCTCGCCGCCGAACGCCCACGGGAGCACAGTGCCCCGACATCTTTTAATGGTGCTCGGCTTCTTCCTCTGCTCTCCGGCATCGTCTACTCCTCCGTGAGCTCTGAATCACTTCCCCGTCGCCTTCCCCGAGCTCATGCACGTGCACACGCGTCCGCGGCGCTGAACACGCGTTCACGGTGCCGGACACGTGTCCGCGGCGACGCCAGCGTGACACCTCGTCCCGCGGCTATATAAGCCAACCCGGAGCTCCCTCGACCGCACCAGCAGCCTCACTCCTCTCCCCTAGTCACCCCGAGCCCCTTCCCCGAGCACCAGAACCCCTCCTCGACCTCCATTGCCACCATGGCCGCCGTTGGGCTCCGCTCAAATTCGAGCTGGGCAGTGCCCCTCCCCCTCTCTTTCGACCCCCACTAGACTCCTCCTCCACCTAGACTTCGCCCCCGTGCTCTCCCTCCCCTCTGGTGGCCTTCTGCCATGAGCTCGCCGCCGATTGAAGATCGCCGTCCGCCGCGGCTGGCCTCCCGCTCAGCCAAGCCCTTCCCCGCGGCTGCATCTTGCCTGGATGGATCCGTCTCGTCGCACTGATCACGCCGGTAGGTCGCACGCCGCGAGACGTGGCCGGAGTCGCCGGGAATCCGCGTCGGGCCGCCGGTCTCGTCTTTGCATCGCGGGCGAGCGGGAGGAGGAAGAAGGAGCCAGGCTAGGCGGGCCCCATCTCCATGCGGCCGCACCTGTCGGCGGGCAGGCGTTGACCCCGCCTGCCTAGCTGGATAAGTGACAGGCCCCACAGCCCGTGGGACCCGCACGTCAGCGACCACGCGCCCGGTCCTGCCTCTGCCTAGTCAGATAGGTGGAGACGTATTAAGCAGAATACGTTTTCTCTTTCTGAAAGCGTATTTCCTCTCTGTTTCAGCCCAGAATGCGTTTTCTTAATCAGTAAGCGTATTTCTAACTTTGCGCCTCTGTCTTATCCACTCAGGGACTTGTTTGTGATGATATTTTTGCAGAAAAGTCCCTGAACTTCAACCCTTCATATCTTTTTAACCACAACTCCAAATGAGGTGATTCCAAAGCCCACTTCTTCGTCTCGTTGAGCCCGTTCTGTTGGTTTAATTTTCACTATGGTTTGACACTATGAAAATGACCTTTTTGCCCTTGCACGTAAACAGCCCCTCCGAGAGAGA
Source organism: Triticum aestivum (assembly GCF_018294505.1). NCBI lineage: Eukaryota > Viridiplantae > Streptophyta > Magnoliopsida > Poales > Poaceae > Triticum > Triticum aestivum. Next base: position 389,486,476 of record NC_057811.1, on the reverse strand, counting down.
ACTGTTTCCGGCAAATCTTTCTGCGGCTTCACCGCACTTCTCCCCGATGCCTTCTTCATCCCCAGGCAAGCCACAATACCCACTTGCATGATAGTCATGCAATAGCCATGGTTTTCAACTTGAATATTTATGAAATGATTGCTTGTTTAAAATATGGTTATCGTTGTTTCGGTAATGCTTCTGGGTTAGTGCTTACTTGCTTGCTATGTTGTTATGCACCTGGTTATCATGCCCTGCTAGTTGCTAGTATTACTTTCATATTGCCATGCTTGATAGTAGTACATGTTGGGTTGGTCATGTTTTTCGGTGCATGACTAACGTCAGTTATCGAGTACTGTTAATATGCATTGTTCCTTTGCTGTTAGTTGATTAAGTGTTACTCGGTAATGCTATTGATGAGTTCTCGCATGGTATTTATGGTTGATGCTAGTGGTCATGTTATCCTATGAGTAGTGTTGCACTTGTAATATTTATGCTCGTCATTATTCCATGTTCGGTTGGAGATTATTCATAGTTGATATGGTGGATAGTTATGTTGCATCACGTGCTTATGTTGATATCATGCTCATGCTTTGTATATGCATCATGTTATTTTATCATGGCTCAGCATATTGCATTCAAGTTTAACCGGATTAAATTGAACTTGAACAACTGTTAGCTGAGTCATGGTGCCACCATATCGAAACTGACCAGTGCAACCACGCTTACCTTTATGGGAAGGTCCTAACTGGGTCTATTATCGTGCCTCTCGCCGGTGCATCCAACGAGGGAAGGTTATGGGCGCGCTCTACCCTGATCAGGTAGGCGGACATAACCTTGTGTGCCCGTTGTTGTTATTATGGATCTGGTCCCCGTGAGGGACGTTTTGGCCACGACGGTGGTCATTGTGTCTTTGGTAGACACGGGGCCACCCAGTACTAGCCCAGTTGGGAGTGGGTCGGAGTGGCCGGGAGAGTGTCATGGCAGTAGATCGGTTTTGTCGGAACGCCGTGTCCGCACGTATAGGAGTGCGAGACCATGGGTTCCGTGGTGTGGGTACAGTGTGCTAACCTCTGCAGAGTGTATATTAAATCTATCGATAGCCGCGCCCGCGGATAAGGGCCCAGTTCGTGTCGGTCACACCGTGAGTCAATAGTATTAATAATAATGTGCTTAATAACAACCCCGGTTCGATGAGGAGATAAGTTGGTTGTGATCGCCGGAATGATCACCGTTTGAGACCAAGTGTTGGTCATGGTTGTGATCGCCGGAATGATCACCGTGGTATCAAGGATACCGAGTTGTTGGATATTCGTGATGTTGTGCGAGAATCATGGGTAAAGATCAAGCTCCTTGTGGTAATTTAATGATTACTACGGTATTGTTTATACCAAGCTTGATTTGATACTGAGATAATCGTGTGATGTCCAAGGTTGGTAAGTGATGCATGTGATGGTTACGTAGTAACCCGAGCAGAATAAATAGTGCATATAGTGTCTTCATGTCGCATGCTAGTATCATCGAATTCATATGTTCATGCTATGCTCATGTTATTCTAGCTGTATCATGTTCAGGTTGCTCATGTCATGTTGTTATGAGGATCTCATGTTAATTCCTGCTTAACCTGTAAATGCCATGTTGATGTTTGTCTTGAATGCTTCTGGTTATTGTGAACTTGCAAGTACATTCAATGTACTGACCTAGCGTGTCATGCCAGTTTGCAGGTCATGCCGGATTTGAATGCTTGTTTGCCATGGATTCTTTGTTTGCGAGCTAGGATAAGCGTTCCAGCCAGAGTCCCTGCGGAGTGGAGTTCACCACCGTTGTCGTTGTTCCGCTGCTAGAGTTATTCCGCTGCTTCGAGTTGTTCTACTGCTTGCATAGAGCAACTGAGGATGGCGTAGTGTCGCCGTGCCGATGTTATTCATTGTAATATCGGAGACCTTGTATTCATATCCGTGTAATAATATAAAGCTGGTTTGTTCTATGCTAAGCAGTGCCGTATTCCAGAAGACTTCACCTCGATCTCTGGGCTGGAATACGGGGCGTTCCGGTTTTCTCTGAGCCGAGGTGCCACATACTTGCTCATCAAGTAATGTTACCGTTGCTTAAAAAATCCGATAGTTGCAAACGTGTCGGTTTGCCATTGGCTGGACCATGTGTCCAAAATAGCCATTTCCCTTCAAGGAAGGCTGCGGCTATAAATAGCCACCCCACACCGGCTTTGTTCGGTGGCTACTCCATTCGATTCTGAGAAGTTTGTTGAGCAACCCCCTCTCCAAAGTGATTTGAGTTTAAAATCCACCAAGAGAAAAAACCTATAGCCGAAGAATTAGATAGTGGTTTAGCATCACTCAAATCTATGTCTAGTATGCTCCACCTATTACTCTTGAGAGCTGCAAACTCTCTAGACGGTTAGGTGCCATTTCCTTCAGAGACCAAGAGTGATTGTGGTTCTCAAATAAGAAGTCTGTAAAGGTTCGAACATCACCTCAAGTATCTACCACGAGTAATCGACATTGGTTGAAGAACCATTTGTGGCGGATAATAGGGCGAAGAGAGTTTATCTTCTGTGTTAAATCACAACTCCTCCAACCAGACGTAGTCCTTGTGCAGAAGGACGAACTGGTCTACCAAATTCCTCGTCTCCACCGAGCTTTACTGGTTATTACTTTGCACTATTTCATTTGCATTAGCCTGCATGTACGTTTACCATCATGTGATTTTCATCCATGACTGTATTTAGTTTTAGTTCGGTAGTTTACTTTCACTCACTGTTATCTGTTATCCTTCTTCCCGCTGCTGTGTTTTGAGAGTTTTGAAGTTTCCAAAAGAAATTTTAAAACTCCCATTCACCCCCTCTGGTCGACATACTTCGTTCCTACAATTGGTATCAGAGCAAGGTACTCATTGACTCTGCTCACTTTGGTCTAACAACCTTGGAGTTTAAGTATGTCTTCAGTGAGTTACAAGTCACACCTCAAGATTCGCATCTTCGATGGGACGGACTATCCCTTCTGGAAGGAGAAGATGAAGATCCGTCTCCAAGAAATTGATGATGACATGTGGAATGTGGTGCAGAATGGTGTCACTGTGGAAATCCCTCAAGTCCCGACTGAACACAAGAAGAAACTTATTCAGGTAGATGCTCAAGCGAAAGATGTAGATGCTCAAGCCAAAGATGAAATTTGTGGTCATCTCTCTCGCGCTCAGTCCTTCGGCATCGTCAATGTGAAACTGCAAAGGAGTTGTGGGACATTCTTGAGAAAATCAATGAAGGTGTTTAAACTTAGAAAGAAGCTCGCATCAACACCCTTCACACAGATTTCAATTGCTCAAGAGAATTGGTAATGAAAGTTGTCAACAAACCTTTGACCGTTTTAGTGACATTGCGAATGAACTACAAGGTCTCGCGCCAATGAAATCACCGATCATGAAGTTGTGTAGAAGTTGCTTGCTACTTCTTGAGCTTGCATTGATTTTTCCCTTGAAGAGGAAAGGGTGATGCAGCAAACTAGAGATAAGTATTTCCCTCAGTTAAGAACCAAGGTATCAATCCAGTAGGAGGCACAAGCAAGTCTCCAATCTATGCACATGCACAAACTAACAAGCACTTGCACACAACGCGAAAAAGGGGTTGTCAATCCCTTCACGGTCACGAACAAGAGTGAGATCTAACAGAGATAGGTGTAAAAGATAAATAAAAGAGCAAACTAAATTAAATATAAATAAATTGCAGCAAGGTATTTTTGGGGTTTTTTGGTTTATAGATCTGAAAATATATAATGGAAAATAGACCCGTGGGCCATAGGTTTCACTAGAGGCTTCTCTCTTGAAGGTAGCTTACGGTGGGTAAACAAATTACTGTTGAGCAATTGATAGAAAAGAGCATAATTATGACGATATCTAAGGCAATGATCATGAATATAGGCATCACGTCTGTGACAAGTTGATCGTTCCTGCCTGCATCTACTACTATTACTCCACACATCGACCGTTATCCAGCATGCATCTAGAGTATTAAGTTCATAAGAGTGGAGTAATGCCTTAGTAAGATGACATGATGTAGAGGGATAAACTTAAGCAATATGATATAAACCCCATCTTTTGATCCTTGATGACAACAATACAATACGTGCCTCGCTACCCCTTCTGTCACTGGGTGAGGACACCACAAGATTGAACCCAAAAATAAGCACCTCTCCCATTGCAAGAAAAACCGATCTAGTTGGCTAAACCAAACCAATATTTTGAAGAGAAATACAAAGATATCTTAATCATGCATAAAAGAGTTCAGAGAAGACTCAAATAATATTCATGGATAATCTGATCATAAATCACCAATTCATTGGATCTCAACAAACACACAGCAAAAGAGTATTACATCGGATAGAACTCCAAGAACATCGAGGAGAACATTGTATTGAAGATCAAAGAGAGAGAAGAAGCCATCTAGCTACTAGCTATGGACCCATAGGTCTATGGTAAACTACTCATGCTTCAACGGAAGGGCAACAAGGTTGATGTAGAAGCCCTCGGTGATCGAATCCCCCTCCGGCAGATCGCCGGAAAAGGCCCCAAGATGGGATCTCACGGGAACAGAGGCTTGCGGTGGCGGAAATGTATTTTGGTGGACGCTTCTGATGTTTGGGGAATATTTGGGAATTTATAGAGGTGGAATTTGGGTTGGAGGACACCCGAGGGGGCCACAAGCCCTCGGGGTGCGCCCCCCTAGGGCGCGCCCTAGAGGCTTGTGGCCCCCTGGGGACTCTTCTGGCCCTCTCCCCAGGTCACGTAGGTGTCTTCTGGTCCAAGAAAAATCATCGTAAAGTTTTATTCCGTTTGGACTCCGTTTGATATTCCTTTTCTGTAAAACTCAAAAACAAGGAAAAACATAAACTGGCACTGGGCTCTAGGTTAATAGGTTAGTCCCAAAAATAATATAAAATAACATATTAATGCATATAAAACAACCAAAACACATAATATAATAGCATGGAATAATAAAAAAATATAGATACGTTGGAGATGTATCAAGCATCCCCGAGCTTAATTCCTACTCGTCCTCGAGTAGGTAAATGATAAAGACAAAAAATTTGATGTGGGATGCTGATACGTCTCCAACGTATCTCCTTTTCCTAACGCTTTTCCTCTTGTTTTGGACTCTAATTTGCATGATTTGAATGAAACTAGCCCCAGACTCACGATGTTTTCAGCAGAACTACCATGGTGTTGTTTTTGTGCAGAAATAAAAGTTATCGGAATGGAACAAAACTTTGCGAGGATTGTTTATACAATAAATAAGTATTTCTGGAGCCAAGATCCACCGGAGGGGTGCACCTGGGTGGGCACAACACATCAGGGCGCACCCCCCTCCTGGCGCGCCCAGGTGGGTTGTCCCCACCTGGTGGCCCCGTAGACCCTTAAACCGACGCTATAAAATCCTATTTTTCCAGAAAAAATTAGGGAAAAAGAATTACCGCCGCCACCTCCTGTTCTTCATCGGGAGGCCAGATCTGGAGTCCGTTTGGGGCTCCGGAGAGGGGGATCTTCGTTCTTCGTCATCACCAACCCTTCTCCATCGCCAATTCCATGATGCTCCCCACCGGGAGTGAGTAATTCCTTCATAGGCTCGTTGGTCGGTGAGGAGTTGGATGAGATTCATCATGTAATCGAGTTAGTTTTGTTAGGGCCTGATCCCTAGTATCCACTATGTTCTAAGATTGATGTTGCTATGACTTTGCCATGCTTAATGCTTGTCACTTTGGGCTCGGGTGCCATGAATTCAGATCTGAACCATTTATGTTATCACCATTATATCCATGTTCTAGATCCGATCTTGCAAGTTATAGTCACCTACTATGTGTTATGATCCGGCAACCCCAGAGTGACAATAGTCGGGACCACTCCCGGTGATGACCGTAGTTTGAGGAGTTCATGTATTCACCATGTGTTAATACTTTGTTCCGGTTCTCTATTAAAAGGAGGCCTTAATATCCCTTAGTTTCCAATAGGATCCCGCTGCCACAGGAGGGTAGGACAAAAGATGTCATGAAAGTTCTTTCCATAAGCACGTATGAATATTTACGAAATACATGCCTACATTATATTGATGAACTGGAGCTAGTAACGTATCGCCCTAGGTTATAACTGTCTCATGTTGAATATCATCCAACAAGTCACTGATCCAATGCCTGCGAATTTATCCTATATTGATCTTGCTAAGTTACTACTGCTGCTATTACTCTTGCACTTGCTACAAAACTACTACTATCACTGTTACTGTTACTGCTGTCACTATTATCAAAACTATCATATTACTTTGCTACTGATCACTTTGCTGCAGATAATTAATCTCCAGGTGTGGTTGAATTAACAACTCAGCTGCTAATACCTTCAATTATTCCTTGGCTCCCCTTGTGTCGAATCAATAAATTTGGGTTGAATACTCTACCCTTGAAAACTGTTGCGACCCCCTATACTTGTGTGTTATCAGATGCTACCTAACATATTTATAAATGCTATCTTTTTTATTGTGGCGAGAATATTCAGATCCATAAGATTCAAAACAAAAGTTTAATATTGACATAAAACAATAATACTTCAAGCATACTAATAAAGCAATTATGTCTTCTCAAAATAACATGGCAAAAGAAAGTTATCCCTACAAAATCACATAGTCTGGATATGGTCCATCTTCATCACACAAGGTATTTCATCATGCACAACCACGATGACAAGCCAAGCAATTGTTTCATACTTTTTATGTTCTCAAACTTTTTAAACTTTCATGCAATACATGAGCATGAGCCATGGATATAGCGTTATAGGTGGAATAGAATATGGTGCTTGTGGAGAAGACAAAAAGAAGGAGAAAGTCTCACACCAACTAGGCAAATTAATGGGCTATGGAGATGCCCATCAATTGATATCAATGCAAGTGAGTAGGGATTGCCATGCAACGGATGCACTAGAGCTATAAGTGTATGAAAGCTCAAAAATAAACTAAGTGGGTGTGCATCCAACTTGCTTGCTCACGAAGACCTAGGGCAATTTGAGGAAGCCCATCATTGGAATATACAAGCCAAGTTCTATAATGAAAAATTCCCACTAGTATATGAAAGTGAAAAAAATAGGAGACTCTCTATCACGAAGATCATGGTGCTACTTTGAAGCACAAGTGCGGAAAAAGGATAGTAACATTGTCCCTTATATCATTTCTCTCTTTTTTTGTTTGGGCTTCTTTGGCCTGTTTTTTTATTTGGGCTTCTTTGGCCTATTTTATTCTTTCTAAAGTCCGGAGACTCATCCCAGCTTGTGAGGGGATCATAGCTTCCATCATCCTTTCCTCACATGGGACAATGCTCTAAAAATGATGATCTTCCACATTTATTTACTTACAACTCAAGAATTACAACTCGATACTAGAACAAGATATGACTCTATATGAATGCCTCCAGCGTTGTACCGGGATGTGCAATGATCAAGAGTGACATGTATAAAAAATATGAACGGTGGCTTTGACACAAATACTATGCCAACTACATGATCATGCAAAGCAATATGACAATGATGGCGTGTGTCATAATAAACGGAACGGTGGAAGTTGCATGGAAATATATCTTGGAATGGCTATGCAAATGCCATAATAGGTAGGTATGGTGGCTGATACGTCTCCACATATCTATAATTTTTTATTGTTCCATGCTATTATATTATCTGTTTTGGATGTTTTATATGCATTAATATGCTATTTTATATTATTTTTTGGACTAACTTATTAACCTAGAGCCCAGTGCCAGTTTCAGTTTTTTCCTTGTTTTTGAGCTTCCCAGAAAAGGAATATCAAACGGAGTCCAAATGGAATAAATCCTTCGCTATGATTTTTCTTGGACCAGAAGACACCCAGGAGACCTGGAGTGCAAGTCAGAAGAGCCACAAGGCGGCCAAAAGGGTGGAGGGGCGCCCCTACCTTGTGGGCCCCTCGGTGACCCCTTGACCTAGATCTTCCTCCTATATATTCACATATATTCCCAAACCACCATAAGCATCCACGAAAACACTTCTCCACCGCCGCAACCTTCAGTTCCCGTGAGATCCCATCTAGGGGACATTTCCGGCATCCTGCCGAATGGGGATTCGATCATGGAGGGTTTCTACATCAACTATATTGCCCTTCCGATGAAGAGTGAGTAGTTTACCACAGACCTATGGGTCCGTAGCTAGTTGCTATATGGCTTCTTCTCTCTCTTTGATCCTCAATACCATGTTCTCCTCGATGTTCTTGGAGATCTATCCGATGTAATCTACTTTTGTGGTGTGTTTGTCGAGATCCGATGAATTGTGGATTTATGATTAGCTTATCGATGAATATTATTTGAATCTTCTCTGAATTCTCATATGCATGATTTGATATCTTTGTATTTCTCTTTGAATTATCGGTTTGGTTCGGCCAACTAGATTGGTTTTTCTTGCAATGCGAGAGGTGCTTAGCTTTGGGTTCAATCTTGCGTGATTTCACCCAGTGACAAAGTAGGGGTAGCGAGACACGTATTGAATTGTTGGCATCGAGGATAAAAATATGGGGTTTACATCATATTGCATGAGTATATTCCTCTACTTCGTGTCATCTTACTTAAGGCGTTATTCAGTTCTTTATGAACTTAGTACTCTAGATGCATGCTGGATAGCGGTCGATGTGTTGAGTAATAGTAGTAGATGCAGGCAGGAGTCGGTCTACTTGACACGGACGTGATGCCTATATTACATAATCATTGCCTTAGATATCGTCATAACTTTGCGCTTTTATATCAATTGCTCGACAGTAATTTGTTCACCCACCGTATTATTTGCTATCTTGAGAGAAGCTTCTAGTGAAACCTATGGCCCCCGGGTCTATTTTCAATCATATAAGTTTCCGATCTACTATTTTGCAATCTTTTACTTTCCAATCTATAAACCAAAAACACAAAAATATTTACTTTATCTTTTGTTTAGTTTTATCTATCTCTATCAGATCTCACTTTTGCAAGTGACCGTGAAGGGATTGACAACCCCTTTATCGCGTTGGGTGCAAGTTGTTTGATTGTTTGTGCAGGTATTGGTGATTTGTGCGTGGTCTCCTACTGGATTGGTACCTTGGTTCTCTAAAGGAGGGAAATACTTATCTCTACTTTGCTGCATCACCCTTTCCTCTTCAAGGGAAAAACCAACACAAGCTCAAGAAGTAGCAGTGGTTGTTTTCAGGAAGGGTGTATGGTGGGTTTAATGCACCGGCGAAAGTTGTGCGGTACTATAGAGGCTAGCAATGGTGGATGGGTGAGAGTGCGTATAATCCATGGACTCAACATTAGTCATAAAGAACTCACATACTTATTGCAAAAATTTATTAGCCATCAAAACAAAGTACTACACGCATGCTCCTAGGGGGATAGATTGGTAGGAAAAGACCATCGCTCGTCTCCGACCGCCACTCATAAGGAAGACAATCAAAAGAATAAATCATGCTCCGACTTCATCACATAACGGTTCACCATACATGCATGCTACGAGAATCACAAACTTTAGCACAATTATTTCTACCAATCCACAATTACTCACGAGCATCACTCTAATGTCACCATCTTTATATCTCAAAATAAATGCAAGGAATCAAACTTCTCATATATTCAATGCTCTTTATATGAAAGTTTTTATTATATCCCTCTTGGATGCCCATCATATTAGGAATAAATTCATAACCTAAGAAAATTACCATGTTGTTTAAGACTCTCAAAATAATATAGGTGAAGCATGAGAGTTCATCAATTTCTATAAAATAAAGCCACCATCGTGCTTTAAAAAGATATAAGTGAAGCACTAGAGCAAACTGCCTATAACTCAAAAGATATAAGTGAAGCACATAGAGTATTCTAATAAATTCACAATTAATGTGTGGACCTCACAAAAGGTGTATATAGCAAGGATGATTGTGGCAAACTAAAAAGCAAAGACTCATATCATACAAGACGCTCCAAGCAAAACACATATCATGCGGTGAATAAAAATATAGCCTCAAGTAAATTTACCGATGGATTGAAGATGAAAGAGGGCATCCGGGGCATTCCCAAGCTTAGATGCTTGGTTGTCCTTGAATATTACCTTGGGGTACCTTGGGCATCCCCAAGCTTAGGCTCTTGCCACTCCTTATTCCGTTGTCCATCAAATCTTTACCCAAAACTTGAAAACTTCACAACACAAAACTCAACAGAAAACTCGTAAGATCCGTTAGTATAATAAAACAAATCACCACTTTAGGTACTGTTGTGAACTCATTATTAATTTATATTGGTGTTATATCTACTGTATTCAAACTTCTCCATGGATCATACCCCCCTATACTACCCATAAATTCATCAAAATAAGCAAACAACACATAGAAAACAGAATCTATCAAAAACAAAACAGTCTGTAGTAATCTGGAGACTTCGTATACTTCTGTAAATCCAAAAATTCTGAAAAATTAGGATAATCTGGGAAATTTGTATATCGATCTCGTGTAAAAAATCAAGATTTTTTCACGTTCCAGAAGCTCAGATCAATTATGTTACTGGGTGCAAAAGTTTCTATTTTTTAGCAAGATCAAATCAACTATCACCATAGACCATCCCAAAGGTCTTACTTGGATCAAACACTAATTAAAACACCAAAACAAAATTACTACAGAGGTAATAATGTGTATTTATAGAAAAACAGAACCAAAAACATAAAACATAAAAAAAAATGGGTTGCCTCCCAACACGCGCTATTGTTTAACGCCCCTAGCTAGGCATAAAACATAGATCTAGGTATTGTCATCTTTTGTATGCAAACGATAAGTAGCCCTCATAATAGATTCATATGGCAACTTAGTTTTCTTTCTTGGAAAGTGTTCCATGCCCTTCCTTAACGGAAATTGAAATCTAATATTTCCTTCTTTCATATCAATAGTTGCACCAATCCTTCTAAGGAAAGGTCTACCAAGAATAATAGGACATGTAGGATTGCAATCTATATCAAGCACAATAAAATCTATGGGCACATAATTCCTATTTGCAACAATAAGAACATCATTAATCCTTCCCATAGGTTTCTTAATAGTGGAATCCGCTATATGCAAATTCAAAGAACAATCATCAAGTTGATGGAAATCGAGGACAACACATAAAGTTTTTGGAATCGTGGAAACACTAGCACCTAAATCACACAAAGCATTGCATACATAACCTTTAATTTTAATATTAATAGTAGGTTCCCACTCATCATAAAGGTTTCTAGGGATAGAAACTCCCAACTCAAGTTTTTCTTCAAATGATTTCATCATAGCATCAACGATATGTTTAGTAAAAGCTTTATTTTGATTATAAGCATGACGTGAATTTAACATGGACTGCAACAATGAATACAATCTATCAAAGAAAATTATCATAATTAAAGTCCTTGAAATCCAAAAGAGTGGGTTCATCGCTACTTAAAGTTTTGACCTCTCCAATCCCACTTTTATCAATTTTTTAATAAGATCTTTAAACTCCAAATTATTGGGACGCCTTCTAGCTAAAGTTCACTCATCTCCAGTACCATCTTTATCAAGGTTTATATCAGCAAACAAAGATTCAATAGGAGTCACACCAATCACTTTAAGACCTTCATCGTTATTATCGCAAGAAATAGAATAACACACTTTTACAAACCAATCTCGCTTAGCACGCATCCTAGCGGTTCTTTATTTACATTCATCCATAGAAATTTTAATAGCTTTCAGAGATTCATTAATATCATGCTTGGGTGGCATACATCTCATCTTCAAGATTCAATCTCAAGAGAAATCTTATCAACGTTTCTAGCCAAATCATCAATCTAAGCAATTTTTCTTCTACCATAGCATTGAAATTCTTTTGAGAATTAATGAAATATTTAATATTATTCTCAAGATCATAGGGTATTTTATTATAATTTCCATAATAATTGTTGTAGGAATTACCATAATTATTACAGGAATTACTAGGAAACAACCTAGGGTTGAAATTACCTCTATATGCATTATTACCAAAAAAATCCTACCAACAAAATTCACATCCATAGATTCATTATTATTCTCAATCAAAGTGGACAAAGACATATCACTAGGATCAATATGATCACCCTTACTAGCAAAAAATTTCATAAGTTCATCCATCTTTCCACTCAAAGTATTAACTTCTTCAATCACATGCACTTTTTTACTAGTGGAAGATCTTTCGGTATGCCATTGAGAGTAATTTGCCGTAATATTATCTTAGAGTTTAGTAGCTTCTCTTAATGTAATTTCCATAAAATTACCTCCCGTGGTGGAATCTAAAAGATTTCTAGATGCAAAATTCAATCCAGCATTAAAATTTGTATGACATCCATAAACTTAAACCATGAGTAGGGCAATTTCTTATCATCAATTTCATCGTCTCCCTAGATTGTGCAACATTTTCGTGATCAAGTTGCTTAATATCCATTATGTCATTCCTAAGGGAGATGATCTTAGCGGGAGGAAAATACTTGGAAATAAAGGCATCTTTACACCTATTCCATGAATCAATACTATTTTTAGGCAAAGATGAAAACCAAGTTTTAGCACGATGTCGTAGTGAGAACAGAAATAGCTTCAATTTAACAATATCATTATCCACATCTTTTTTCTTTTGCATATCACACAACTCAACGAAAGTATTTAGATGGGATGCGACATCTTCACAAGGAAGACCAGAAAATTGTTCTTTCATAACAAGATTCAACAAAGCGGCATTAATTTCACAAGGTTCCGCAGTAGTGGCGGAAGCAATCGGAGTACTAATAAAATCATTATTATTAGTGTTGGAAAAGTCACACAACTTAGTATTCTCTTGAGACATCATGACAAAGCAAGCAATCTAGCAAACAACCAAACGGAAAGCAAACGGAAAGACGTACGAAAGAAGGGCGAATAAAAAGTCAAATATTTTTGTGTTTTTCTGAAAACGTTTTAGAAATGGGGGAGAGGAAAACAAGAGGCAAATGGAAAATAATGTAAGTGCAAGAGATGAGAGTTTATGATGGGTACTTGGTAGGCTTGATGTAGAACCTCCCCAGCAACGGCGCCAAAAGTTCTTCCTGCTACTTGTTGAGCTTGCATTGATTTTTCCCTTGAAGAGGAAAGGGTGATGCGACAAAGTAGAGATAAGTATTTCCCTCAGTTAAGAACCAAGGTATCAATCCAGTAGGAGGCACAATCAAGTCTCCAATCTATGCACCTGCACAAACTAACAAACAATTGCACACAACGTGAAAAAGGGGTTGTCAATCCCTTCACGGTCACGAACAAGAGGGAGATCTAATAGAGATAGGTATAAAGATAAATAAAAGAGCAAACTAAAGTAAATATAAATAAATTGCAGCAAGGTATTTTTGGGTTTTTTTGGTTTATAGGTTTCACTAGAGGCTTCTCTCTTGAAGGTAGCTTACGGTGGGTAAACAAATTATTGTTGAGCAATTGATAGAAAAGCGCATAATTATGACGATATCTAAGGCAATGATCATGAATATAGGCGTCACATCCGTGACAAGTAGACCGGCTCCTACCTCCATCTACTACTATTACTCCACACTTCGACCGATATCCAGCATGCATCTACAGTATTAATTTCATAAGAATGGAGTAACGCCTTAAATAAGATGACATGATGTAGAGGGATAAACTCAAGCAATTAATATGATATAAACCCCATCTTTTTATCCTCGATGGCAACAATACAATACGTGCCTCGCTGCCCCTTCTGTTACTGGGTGAGGACACCGCAAGGTTGAACCCAAAACAAAGCACCTCTCCCATTGCAAGAAAGCCAATCTAGTTGTCCAAACCAAACCGATAGTTCGAAGAGAAATACAAAGATATCTTAATCATGCATAAAAGAGTTCAGAGAAGACTCAAATACATAGTTAATCTGATCATAAATCCACAATTCATCGGATCTCAACAAACGCACCGCAAAAGAGTATTACATTGGATAGAACTCCAAGAACATCGAGGAGAACATTGTATTGAAGATCAAAGAGAGAGAAGAATCCATCTAGCTACTAGCTATGGACCCATAGGTCTGTGGTAAACTACTCACGCTTCATTGGAAGGTCGGCAAGGTTGATGTAGAGGCCCTCCGTGATTGAATCCCCTTCCGGTAGATCGCCGGAAAAGGCCCCAAGATGGGATCTCATGGGAAACAGAGGCTTGCGGCGGCGGAAATGTATTTTGGTGGACGCTTCTGATGTTTGGGGAATATTTGGGAATTTATAGAGGTGGAATTAGGGTTGGAGGACACCCGATGGGCCCACAACCCCTCAGGGCGCCCCCCTAGGGTGCGCCCTAGAGGCTTGTGGCCTCCTCGGGACTCTTCTGGCCCTCTCTCCAAGTCACGTAGGTGTCTTCTGGTCCAAGAAAAATCATCATGATGTTTTATTCCGTTTGGACTCCATTTGATATTTCTTTTCTGTAAAACCAAAAACAAGGAAAAACATAAACTAGCACTCGGCTCTAGGTTAATAGGTTAGTCCAAAAAATAATATAAAATAGCATATTAATTCATATAAAACATCCAAAACAAATAATATAATAGCATGGAACAATAAAAATTATAGATACGTTGGAGACGTATCATTGCTCCAGTCTCTTGACAGTTCCTTCGTTACCTTGTTCTCATGATTCTTGAACGAGCTGATTTCAAGACTCTTGACTCTGTCGATATCATGGAAAGGCTAAACACCGATGAGGAACAAGAAGAAGAAAAGAGGGATCTTTATAGTCTCAAGGAAATAGCCGATTCTTCTTCAGAAGACAACACCGAAGAAGATTCCGATGACCCTGAAAGAATCAACAAAGACCTCGCATTGATCACTAAAAGGTTGCAGCGCTTCTGAAAGAAAAACCAATACCAAGGAAAAGGATCAAACTCTTCTGGCAAGTCAAAATCCTCACCAAAACCCACAGGAGAGTACACTTGTTTCAAATGTTAGAAACAAGAATTTCATCTCGGACTATCCTCTCTGGGAAGCTGAGATACGAGCCAGTGGAAGACTCGATTCAGGGAACAACAACCATGGTAAAGGCAAGAGCAAGAACTATGACTCAGATGATGAGAATAAATCAAAGAAGTTCTTCAAGAAGAAAGACAACTCCTCCAAGTCTTAGTCAAGATCTTCTTCACGCAATCCTTCCAAGTCCTCGTCCAACCGCAAGAACACCTCTCACAAGGCCAATGCATACATCGGCAAGGAGATGGATTCTGACAAGGAAGAATCATCTGACTCCAAAGAAGTTGCTAAATTTGATGACGATTTGGACTCAGGGCATCGCTTGTGCATCTACTCCAACCACGAACTTCTTCAAGAGTCACTCAAGCGACCATGAGTCACCTGCTTTCTACTTCATGGCTGAAGCCTCGAAAGAAAAGGTATTCTCCAAACATCACAAGGTTTACACCAGTGATCAGTTTTCTTCTGATGAGGGTGACCATGCTAAGTTGATCAAAATTGCTAAAGCAACAAAACTCACTCGAGAAAATTGAGATAACTCTCAGGATATCTGAAGGGTTGTTGGTTAAGGAGATGGAGAAAAATTAGTCTCTGGATGAAGAGCATTCCGCTTTCTCGTCTCGAATGGAAGAACTGAGTGATCTTCATGATTTACTCTCAGCAGACCACGAAAGATTGACCTATGATTACATGAAAAGGAAACCGGAACTAGAGTCGCTAAGAGAAGCTATTGATGATTTAATCAAGTAAAATTCTCTTCTCACCCAACAATGCAAGGAGAAAACTGAAGTTTTTATACCACCTTGCTTAAAGTGCCTAGAAAGAAATAATGTTGAATCCTCTGTGAATGCTAACCCCTCGGTCAAGGAAAACGGTTATGTGTCTAATAAAAATGCTAGGTTGAAGTATCTTCTCTAGACAGGAATGTTCAAAAGTCTCAAAGGGCATCAAACCTTGTGCGATGTTCTGAAGAAATCCATTCTTCACAAAGACCCCGGGAAAGAGGGTTTGGGTTTAGAAAGGACACTAAATCCGGATAGTTCATATTGGGCAGTGATACGTCTCCATCGTATCTATTTTTCCAAACTCTTTTGCCCTTGTTTTGGACTCTAATTTGCATGATTTGAATGGAACTAACCCGGACTGATGTTGTTTTCAGCAGAAATATCGTTATTTTTGTGCATAAATAAAAGTTCTCGGAATGACCTGAAAATCCATGGAGAATATTTTTTGAATAAATAAAAAATATTGGTGAAAGAATCAACCAGAGGGGACCCACCAGCTATCCACAAGGGTGGAGGGCGCACCCCCGGCCTTGTGGGTCCCTTGGACCTCCTCCGACCCTAACTACAACTCTATATATTCACGTTTGGGGAGAAAAAAATCAAAGAGAAGGATCCATCACGTTTTACGATATGGATCCGCCGCCACCTCCTTTTCTTCATCGGGAGGGTAGATCTGGAGTCTAATCGGGGCTCCGGAGAGGGGGATTCGTCGCCATCATCATCACCAACCTTCCTCCATCACCAATTTCATGATGCTCACCGCCGTGCATGAGTAATTCCATCATAGGCTTGCTGGACGGTGATGGGTTGGATGAGATTTATCATGTAATCGAGTTAGTTTCGTTAGGGTTTGATCCCTAGTATACACTATGTTCTGAGATTGATGTTGCTATGGCTTTGCTATGCTTAATGCTTGTCACTAGGGCCCGAATGCCATGATTTCAGATCTGAACCTATTGTGTTTTCATGAATTTATTTGTGTTCTTGATCCTATCTTGCAAGTTGTAGACACCTATTACGAGTTATGATCCACATATCCCAAGGTGACAATAATTGGCATTCTTTCCGGTGATTACCGTAGTTTGATTAGTTCATGTATTCACTAAGTGCTAATGCTTTGGTCTGGTTCTCTATTAAAAGGAGGCCTTAATATCCCTTAGTTTCCATTAGGACCCCGCTGCCACGGGAGGGTAGGACAAAAGATGTCATGCAAGTTCTTTTCCATAAGCATGTATGACTATATTCAGAATGCATGCCTACATTATATTGATAAATTGGAGCTAGTTCTGTATCACCCTAGGTTATAGCTGTTGCATGATGAATGCCATCCGACAAAAGTATCCATCATTGATCCATTGCCTACGAGCTTTTCACATTTTGATCTTTGATATGTTACTTTGCCGTTGCCACTGTTACAATTGCTACAAAACTGCTACTGATACTTTTGCCATCGTTACCGTTACTTGCATACTACTTTGCTAATAAAAACTTTGCTGTAGATATTAAGTCTTTTAGGTGTGGTTGAATTGATAACTCAGCTTCAATTACTTGACAATATTCTTTGGGTCCCCTTGTGTCGAACCAATAAATTTGGGTTGAATACTCTACCCTCGAAAACAGTTGTCATCCCCCTATACTTGTGGGTTATCAAGAACTTTTTCTAGCACCGTTGCCGGGGAGCATAGCTCTATTCTGTGAGTCACTTGGGATTTATATCTGTTTATCACTATGAGGAATTTGAAAGATCAAAGAACCAAGATTTTTACCTCTACTACGAGGAGAGGTAAGGAACTGCCATCTAGCTCTGCCCTTGATTCATCTTCTGTTTTGAGTAAGCTTGCGACACCACCACCTGCTAGTAAATCTTATATGTGCCAAGTAATGGATGATGCCACTTCTGCTATGAATGATGCTTATGATGCTACTACTTTGCTTGATACAACTGTGCCACTGGGTGAATTACTTGATGAACATCTTGCTCGAGTTAGAACTATTGAGTTGATGAAGATGATGATATTTCTGAAACTGATGAAATTATTGAAACTGAAAACTTTGAAACACCTGATAAGACTAGCTCTCCTAGATATGAACTTCCTATTATACCTGAGGTGTCGGTGGAAACGACACCTATGGGATCACGGGGAATCCCTTCTACAGTCGGCGGGCACGGGGCTGTGGAAAGAGCGGGTTTAGGAGATCAACACGGGAAATTTTATCGAGGTTTGGGCCACAAGTGATGCGTAATACCCTACTCCTGCTGGCTTGTGTTTTTCTGGTGTTCCCGGACTAGCTTCAAAGCATGCAGGGTCCAAAAAGTCTGAATCCTCTCCCAGTATGCCACGGGCCTCCTTTTATTTTTTTATTTTGACTATGGCGGGCCTCCATTTATAGTCAAAGGGGCTGCCATAGTGGCACACAGGAGGTGGAAAGTTGTACAGTAGTGGAGTTTATCTCTGGCACCGTAGGACAAAACGCATTAAATGCGCTACTTAGGTGTCCTCTTACTTTATCGGGGACAGCAACGAGGCCCGTCCCGTCCGTCGCCGCTTCGCCTTGCTCCGACACGCGTCCAGGCCAATGAGGCATACAACGCCATGTAGGCTGGCAGGCTGCTGAGCTGGTGTGGTGGTAGGGTCTTCACAAAGATCTGCATGCCACCACGTAGGTGCTTGACTAGTTGGTTTAGGAGTCACGTGCTGCCACATGGGTATCTGCTTAGTTGGTGGGTCGACCACTGAGCTGGGGCGGCGACGGGGCGGCAAGGCCTTGCCGCAGCCTTGCTGATGTTCCCGGCAAGGGTCTTGCCGGGGCCTTGTGGGCATCCTCGGCAAGGAGCCTCGCTGTTGTCTTGTTTTCTGGTTCCTACTTAGGCCTCGTAGGCCCTTTGTCTTCACATAGATCTGCATGCCACCACGGAGGCGCCTCTCGAGCCTTGGTTCCAATGTGGTTGATGGCGTCAGAACTTTTAGACTCAAGGGTGGTGGCCCCGTTGGTGTTGGGCAAGTTGCCCCGGCAAGGCTCTTGCCGGGGCCGTGAAGGTCGCCTTGGCAAGGGCCTTGCTGGGGGAGCCTCACCTCGCCCTTCTACTCTTCATGCTTCTGGTCTTGAGCACGGCTCGGGCAGTCTTGTGTCTTTGCTTCCTCTTCTGTCCCGCCAAGCGCGGCTGCGGGTGTGTGACTGTGACTGCCCGCGCATAAGTAAAGGGGTGCAAAAAGGACCCCTACTTTTGTACACTGACAGGAGCCCCCAGGCTGGGCCACATATAAGCACGGGGCGTTATTGGGCCAGGCCTAGAACGGTGCGCGGGCGCGCGCGTGGCGGAGTTTCATCGCAGTAACTCCCCCGCCATTTCTGCTTCCCCACGTCCTGTGTTGAATGCGTGATGTGGGGGTCACCTGTGGAATGACCGCAACATGCTTGCGACATCCCGCGGTAAATGGTAAAGAGGCGGCCCGCGCCTTTCCCATAAAAAAGGAGAGACCGCAGGCGCACTGCTCATTTACTCTCTCTGCCTTGGAACCGTCGTTCCACGTTTCCCACTACACCTGCCCCTTGCGCCACGTACGACGCATGCACGACATGGGGTAGGTGACAGATGCACAAGATATGGGAAGGCGCACGGGGGCCGATACTTACGTGACTTTGATTGGGCGGGGAGGGCGGTCGATGGCCTTGCTCGTTGCCACTTAATGAGCCGGACCTGAACAGGCTCTTCAGAGGCGTAGAGCTAGTCTTTTAGCCTCCTCCGCTCAGCTATAAAAAGGGGACTTAGGGGGAGGAGAAGGAGCACGTCCTTGCGCCTTCCCTTCGTCTTCATTCTCCATCCACCGCCATGGTGAGAGGGCGTGGCTGCGGCCGTTCTTCCGCGGAGGCGACGAGGTCCTCCTCCTGCCAGAGAGCCACGGCGGTCAAGGAAGAGCCAGCCGCCCAAGGCGAAGGCGACACTCGAGGTGGGGGTGCCGGATAGGGCCGCGGTCGGCGAGGTGATCGAAGCAGAGGTGGTCGAGGCCGAGGCGGGCACGGAAGGGGGACACCCGCGTCATCGCCATGTCCGTCACCATCTCCGCCACCGTATCCTCCTGCTTCGTCAAGCGGCCACGTTGGGGACACGGCGCTGGAGTTCATCCTGCAGCCGCTCGAGCCGCCGCGTAGCCGCCTTCGCCTTCCTGAGGCGTTCGCGAGGGTGCTGGAGATCGACCAGCCATCGAGGTTGAGGTTCCACATGAAGGGGTGTTGCAACGGTGACATGTGGGTGAACATAGGGTTCCCCGTCCCTCGTGTGATGCTCCTTCGTCGGGGGTGGAAAACCTTCGCATGAGCCCACTGCTTAATGAAGGGGCACGTTCTCTGCTTCAAGTTGGTGGAGAGCGACCTGCTCTCCGTCAAAGTCTTCGGGCGCTCGGGACACAGGCTAGGGTGCTGCACGGAGAGCTCGACCGACGACGAGAGCTCCTCCTTGAGCGATGGCGACGGGGAGAGCACCGGCAGGGAAGATGACATGGACGGGTCCGACTAGGCGTCGGACGCCCCGTCCCTAGGAGACACCGGCAGCAGCACCACCTGCACCTGGCCTTCTCCCCGGCAGGACGATCTGCCAGGGGCGGGGTAGTTCTTGGCGGCGGCTCCTCAAGCCGGCTCCTTGAACTTCTCGGGGCTGCTGTTTCTGGCGGCTGGCGCTGGAGGGCCGGAGAATACGAAGAAGGCGGGTGACAGGCCGTCAACTCGAAGTACGATGGCACCGACGCCTTCGTCGCGTATTTCCGGCCTGCTGCCTCATCTTTCGGCTTCTTCCCGGCACCGTCATCACCAGCCCTCTCTTGGTGTCTTCTGCTGCTCGTACCTCGCCTAGGCGCTTCTTTTTCCCCCCTGTCTGTCCTGGTCTGCTTCCTGAGGAGAGGGCCAAGAAAGGGATTACGGGCATCTTATCTTTTTTTCTTAAGCCTACGGGCACTTGTTGAATTCTATACTTTGTAACCCCTTTCTTGTGCTCTTATTCCATACGAATTGTGCTTGCTTGACTAATGTATTAATGAAAAAGGGTGTTTGCCGGGGTCTTTTGTGCGTGAGCGAGGCTCACACCAAGGAGTGAATCCTTGTTATTTTAAAGAAACAATGTCGCCCAGCAACAAACCTTGCCGTTTTCCTGCCGTGTACCATGCTTAAACCTGCGCTCTTGGCGGGGAGCAGGGGTAGAGTAGGATCGGTCTCCTTGCTTGTTTCCCCTTCCACCGCAACTACAACCAGACTCCAGCCGGAAAGGGATTTCGGGCATGGAGAGGAGGGAGCACGGTGGCACAGGAACGAGCGAGGTTTCATACGTTCAAGTTTCATACGGAAACGCATAGCAGGGGAGAGAAAACTCATCTGAACTTGCAGCCCCCCGGCAACCTTGGCTTGCCGGGGTCAGGGTGTCGATCCATCTTCTTTTCTCCAAATGGTCCTGCATGCCTGTGATCCAAAGAAGAGGACTGAAAGAGACAGAAGAACATGCACTCGACCTCTATGCTAGGGGTTAGTTGCCGCCAAGCACTATCAACCATAATAGAGAGAGAGAGACTCAACCTAGCATGCATGCTAATTCTAGGGCACCAGCGCTTCATTTATTTATGTTCAGGGTCTGCGCCTGGCTTTGTACATGGGGTTACATGCCTTGCCGGCAAGGCTAGTACAAAATGGGGGTTGCCGGGGCTCCCGGCAACCGCGCCTTAGGGGAAAAACTTGCGAAGATGTTCGATATTCCAGGAGTTGCTCACTGGAATGCCATCTTCGGTCTCCAAGCAGGCTGCGCCGGGCCTGGTGACTCGCATTACTCGATAAGGCCCTCCCACTTCGGCATCAACTTGTTTGATTCTTGGCGGATTGAATCCGCCGAACAACAAGGTCGCCTTCGTCAAGGCTTCGGGTGTGAACCTTGCGGCTATGATAGCGGGCGCAAGGCTTGCTGGTAGCGAGCGGCTCGCACAGCAGCCCGAAGACGATCTTCCTCAAGGAGCGTCGCATCCTCTTGGCGCAACTGCTCTTGCTCAAGCTCATCATAAGCGAGCACTCGAGGTGACCCGTATATGAGTTCCGTGGGGAGAACTGCCTCTGCCCCATAAACCAGGGCAAATGGTGTCTGGCCAGTAGCTCGATTTGGCGTTGTTCTGACCGACCAAAGAACCGTTGGCAACTCATCAACCCAGCGCCTTCCGCATTTGTGCAGCTTGTCAAAAGTCCTACTCTTGAGGCCTCGCAGCACTTCTGCATTGGCCTTTTCGGCCTGGCCATTACTTCTGGGATGGGCAACAGACGCAAAGCAGACCTTGCTGCCGAGGTCTTGAATGTACTGCATAAGGGTGTGGCTCATGAACTACGTGCTATTGTCGGTGATGACTCTGTTGGGCACACCAAAACGGTAGACTAGCCCCTTGAAGAACTTGATGGCTGACTGTCCTGTCACCTTCCTCACTGGTTCCACTTCCGGCCACTTTGTGAACTTGTCGATCGCGACGTGCAAGTACTCAAAGCCCCCGACAGCGCAGGGAAAGGGGCCCAGTATGTCGAGCCCCCAGAACGAAAATGGCCAGGAAAGAGGGATTGTCTGAAGGGCTTGGGCTGGTTGATGAAGCTTCTTTGAATGGAACTGGCACGCTTCACACCTGGTTACTAGGGCAGTTGCATCCTGGAGGGCGGTGGGCCAAAAGAAGCCTTGCCAGTACGCTTTGCCGGCAAGGGCTCTCGACCCTATGTGGGAGCCACACATGCCTCCGTGTATTTCTGCCAACAGCCTCAGTCCGTCTTCCCGAGGAATGCACTTCAAATTCACACCGTTCGGTCTCCTCCTGTACAGGGCATCATCCATGAACTGGTACAAGCTGGACCGACGGGCTACTTTCTCTGCTTCTTCTTGTTCCTCGGGAAGCTCCCCTGTTTGGAGGAAACAGATGGTGGACTGCACCCATGCCAGAGCCTGGGGCTCACGGCAAGGACTAAAGGCACATCTTCGGCCGTAGGGGCAACTGCCTCTATGGCCAGGGCCTGAGGCCCTGCCGGGGGTCGTTGCTCTCCGACAGGCTTGGGACACCCGGCAACGTCCTTGCCGGCGGCTCCTGGGAGCTCGGCGGGAAAGTACTTTCCAGGGCCCGCCTTCCTTCGCTTGTTCTGTCCTGTTGATGGCTCGACGGACGGTTGAGTTAATTGAAGCACAAAGGTACCTGGTTCCACAGGCAACTTCAGGGCAGCGCGCTTCGACGGGTCGTCAGGAATGTTGTTCTCCGCTCGGGGGACATGCTCTTCTTGCAATCCATCCAAACGCTCTTGAAACTTCCTCACTTCATCCACGTAGGCTTCCATCAACGGGCTCTGGTAATCCTTGTTGACTTGCTTGATGACGAGCTGTGAATCACCCCTAACGATGAGCTTCCTGATCCCAAGGTCCGCCGTGATCCTGAGACCGGCAAGCGGTCTGTCGTACTCTGCCGTGTTGTTCGTCGATTTTTCCCGGGGAAAGTGCATATGGACTACGTACTTGAGGTGCTCTCTGGTGGGCGCGACGAGTAGTACGCCAGCACCAGCACCTTGCAATGAGAAAGCTCCATCAACGTACATAATCCAATCGCGGCACGTTTCCTTGCCAGGAAGGGTGGTCTCTTGAACTTCTTCGTCGGGCGTTGCGGTCCATTCTGCTATGAACTCTACCAAGGCTCGGCTCTTGATCATTGAAGTACTTTCAAACTTGAGGCCAAAGCTCGACAACTCCAATGCCCACTCCAATATCCTCCCAGTTGCATCTGGGTTGTGCAAGATTCGTTGCAAAGGGAGGCAGGTGACAACGATGATCTCATGTGCTTGGAAATAGTGGCGCAGCTTTCTCGAGGCCATGAGGAGGCCGAAAAGTAGCTTCTGCATACCATAATACCTTGACCTAGCCCCATGCAAGAGGGAACTGACAAAATAAACTGGGTGCTGCACCATCTTCTTCTTCTGTTCAACTTCGCCCATCTTTGCGGACCTCACCTCGCCAGGATCGGGCCTTGCCGGGGGTTCCGCCTTGCCGGCGTCAAGCCCCGCCGGGGAGGGCTCCGACCCATCATCTGATGGCTCCGCTGCTACTGCCGCTTCTCCCTCGAGTTCCCTCTACGCCACTAGCGCAGCACTGACCACTTGATTCGTTGCCGCTAAGTATAGCAGCAACGGCTCTTGTGGTTTAGGTGCGACTAGTATCGGTGTGGAGGAAAGGTACCTCTTCAAAGCTCGCAGCGCTGCCTCTGCCTCCGGAGTCCATTTTACTGGACCCGCCTTTTTCAAAACTTTGAAAAAGGGGAGGGCGCGCTCAGCGGATTTGGAGATGAACCTACTCAGGGCGGCAACGCAGCCGGCAAGCCTATGGACGTCCCTGACTCGTTTCGGCGCCTCAATCTGCTCAATGGCCTTGATCTTGTCAGGATTTGCTTCGATTCCGCGTTGGGACACAAAGAACCCAAGAAGTTTGCCGGACGGGACACCGAACACACACTTCTCTGGGTTGAGCTTGAGGTTGATCTTGCGCAGATTTGCAAATGTTTCTTCTAGATCTTGTACGAGCGTGGCCCTATCCTTGGTTTTGACCACTATATCATCCATATAGGCTTCCATATTTCTATGCAGCTGGGGCTCAAAACCGATTTGGACCGCCCGGGCAAACGTCGAACCAGCGCTCTTCAACCCGGAAGGCATTCGTACAAAACAGTATGTACCACATGGGGTGAGGAACGCGGTCTTCTCTTCGTCTTCCTTCATCATGAAGATCTGGTGGTATCCCGAATAGGCGCCGAGGAATGAGAGTAGGTCACACTCGGCAGTGGAGTCCACAATCTGGTCGATGCGTGGCTGAGGGAAAGGATCCTTTGGACAAGCTTTATTGATATCTGTGTAGTCAATACACAGCCTCCACTTCCCATTTGCCTTACACACAACCACTGGATTGGCCAACCATGTGGGGTGGAGGACTCCTCTAACCAGGCCCGCCGCCTCCAACTTCCTGATCTCTTCGATGATGAACTCTTGTCGCTCCAAAGCTTGCTTCCTGACCTTCTGCTTGATGGGCCGTGCGCGAGGGCAGACAGCAAGATGGTGCTCAATTACCTCCCTGGGAACGCCGGGGATGTTAGATGCTTGCCATGCAAATATATCGACATTCACCCGCAGGAAGGCGACGAGCGCGCTTTCCTATTTGCTGTTGAGGGTGGAGCTTATAGTCAAAGCCCTGCCCGTGCCGTCCTCCTTGACGGACACCTTCTTACTTTCTGGTGGTGCAGCCTTGGACTTCTTGCTCTTGCTGGTGGAGCTCTCTGTCACATCCTCAACGGGAGCACAGCACTCCGAAGAGGTGCGCTTGCTGGAGTGGGTGCAAGGGGTCTTGCCGGCCTTCTTCCTTCCCGGGGCTTCAGCGGCAGGAGCAAGTGCCTTGGCTGCAGTTGCTGCAACTGCCTCTCGGTAGAGTTGGTCGGCGCAGATGAGCGCGTCTTTCTTCTCAGAGGGGACGGTGATGATGGTCAGCGGCCCCGGCATCTTCAATGTGTTGTAGGCGTAGTGTGACGCCGCCATGAACTTGGCCAGCGCTGGGCGACCAAGGATCCCGTTGTATGGCAAGGGGATCTCGACAACATAAAAAATGATCTTCTCCGTCCTATAGTTGAGCTCGCCCCCAAACGTAATAGGCAGCGTGATTTTACCTTTCGGCTGACTCCTTCCCGGGTTGACCCCTTGGAACGTGCCCGTCTCCTCGAGATCTCCATCTGGAATCTGCAGCTTCTTGATCACAGCGGGCGAGATCAAATTCAGACCGGCCCCACCATCAACCAGCACTTTGGTCACCTTGAGGTTGCATATTGTTGGTGAAACCAACAACGGAAAACACCCGACCGCAGTCGTGCGATTAGGGTGATCCTCGGCGTCAGAAATGATGGGCGTGCGGGACCACTTCAGTGGCTTCTGGGCATCGAACGATGGCTCTGCCGCAGTGACCTCACGCATCCACTGCTTCAGTTGGCGGTGAGAGGTGTGCAGTGAGGCGCCACCTTCAATGCACATGGCCTCTGTAGCTTTCTGGAATTCGTGCTCGCCGAACTCGTCGTCCTCGTCATAATCATCATCTTCTTCCTTCTTGTCGTGGCCCTGAGCGGGCCTCTCTTGTTGATTATCTTTGCGGCTGCGACCTCCTTGGCCACCACGCTTCTTGTCGGACCCCTCAGCACCATCCTGACCCTTCTCCTTGTCCTGCCTTTCGTATTCATCTTTCTAATTTTCAGCAAGCAGCTCAACCTGTCGGCAGTTCTGGAGGTCATGGCCCTTGGTGCGGTGGATCTTGTAGTACTGCTTGTCGGAGCCTCCTGGCTTGTCGGCGGCCGCCAAGGCCCGGCAGGCGGCGCACCCGGCAACCTCTTTGCCGGGGTCGTCAGCCTTGGCCTTCTTGGCGGCGCCAGGGTTGCCAGATCCCTCAACGGCAAGCACAGTCTTTCCCTTACGTTTCTTGTTACAGCGCCGGCCCTTCTTCGTCGGGGCGACGGCATCTTCGTCCGTGGAGTCGGTTTCCGCGCCGGCGTCTTCGTCGGGGTACTTCCTTCCTTCCTCAGCCCGAGCACACTTATCCGCCAGAACATAAAGTTCGGCTACATCCTTGACCTTGTTCATCGCCAGCTCTTCACGCATCATGCGGTTGCGTACCTTTTGATGGAACGCACTGATGACAGCGGCGGGATGAACATTTGGGATGGTGTACTGCACATGGCTGAATCTTTGTATGTACTTACGCAGGGACTCACCATCCTTCTGGGGGATGACATGCAAGTCACTTGCCTGGCCAGGAGCTTGGTGGCCTCCGGTAAAGGTGCCAACAAACTTGTGGCACAGGTCCGACCAGGAAGAGATGGAATCCACCAGCAGGTGCATTAACCACGACATAATGTTGGGCTTAAGCGCCAATGGAAAGTAGTTGGCGAGCACCTTATCGTCGCGAGCCCCGACGGCTTGCATCGCGATGGTGTAGATGCTGAGGAACTCCGACTGGTGAGTCTTGCCATTGTACTTTCCCCAACATCAGGCTTGAAAATGCGGTGGGAGGGCCACTGGAACTGCTGCAGCTCTCGGGTAAAGGCTGGACAACCCACCTCATAAGGCAGGCCGCCAAGGCCCCCTGGCGCTGGGTGGTCCATATCAGGCCCCGCATGCTGATCTGACTGATGGCGCGCCTCCCGCCGTCGCTCGATGGTAGTTCGAGCGTCTTCCTGAGCTTGCTCTCGAAGAACTCGATGTTGGTCGCAGCGGGTTCGCGGGTCGGACGACGCTACGGAAACGTTGTCACAGGCGTCGGCCCGACGGGCTGGTGGCTGCTGTCGCGGCCGCGGGGGAGGAGAGTGCACCGTGGTCGTAGCGTCTCCGGTCCCCCCACCGCCGGCATGCACTGGCTCGACAGAACACCGGCGTGAGGGTCCCGTTTGGAGCGGCTCGTCTTTGTTAGCAAAGCTGACAAGGCTTCGGATGGTGGCCCTCCACTCATCGAGCTTCTCCGCAGCAGGAGGGAAGTCGAGGAGCAGTTGCACGCGCGCCAGCGCTTCTGCTGGCGTGGGCGGCAGCGAGAGCTGCGTAGACCATGACGCGCTCCGACTTCTAACCAGGTTAGAAGGGGCTCTGCCACGGTCTCGTGGTCGCATGCCGCTTCCGCCGGTGTGCGAGCGCGCACGCCGGCCTGGTGCGTCCTGTTAGTGGCGCACATGGCTCTTTCCGTGGCAGTGCCCGGGGGCTCCGGCATTATGGAGTCGCTCATCGCGCATGGCCTGGGAAGGCCGCGTCGCGGGTGCTAGCTGGGGTGCCGTAGAGGTTGCCGCGCCGCCCATGGGTAGCACAGCCCCGCCCCCGGACCCAGCGGCGTGCGGCTCGTCGTCTCGGATTCGAACGACGCCGCTTGCCTGGCTCCGATCGCCAGATTGTCATGGATGCTCGCGGGCCATGTCTTCGGCCCCATACGTGACCACCAGGTCGCCTGCCCGCGCTTGTGCAGACGGGCCAGCTCCGCGCGACCCGATCGATGTGATCCCCTTTCTCTTGGGGGCCATGGTGATGATGAAGTCGATGCGCTGACCTTCGAACCGGATTCTCACAGCTTGCACCACCCCTACCTGGCGCGCCAAAGATGTTGGTGGAAACGACACCTATGGGATCATGGGGAATCCCTTCTACGGTCGGCGGGCGCGGGTCTATGGAAAGAGCGGGTTTAGGAGATCAACACAGGAAATTTTATCCAGGTTCGGGCCGCAAGTGATGCGTAATACCCTACTCCTGTTGGCTTGTGTTTTTCTGGTGTTCCCGGACTAGCTACAAAGCATGTAGGGTCCAAAAAGTCTGAATCCTCTCCCAGTACGCCGCGGGCCTCCTTTTATAGTCAAAGGGGCTGCCACAGTGGCACACAGGAGGTGGAAAGTTGTACAGTAGTCGAGTTTATCTCTGGCACCGTAGGACAAAATGCATTAAATGCACTACTTAGGTGTCCTCTTACTTTATTGAGGACGGCAATGAGGCCCATCCCGTCTGTCGCCGCTTCGCTTTGCTCTGACACGCGTCCAGGCCAACGAGGCATGCAGCGCCATGTAGGCTGGCAGGCTGCTGAGCTGGTGTGGTGGCAGGGTCTTCATGAAGATCTGCATGCCACCACGTAGGTGCTTGACTAGTTGGTTTAAAAGCCACGTACTGCCACGTGGGTATCTGCTTAGCTGGTGGGTCGGCCGCTGATCTGGGGTAGCAAGGCCTTCCGCAGCCTTGCTGATGTTCCCGGCAAGGGTCTTGCCGGGGCCTTGTGGGCATCCTCGGCAAGGAGCCTCGTTGTTGTCTTGTTTTCTGGTTCCTACTTAGGCCTCGCAGGCCCTTTGTCTTCACAAAGATCTCCATGCCACCATGGAGGCGGCTCCCAAGCCTTGGTTCCAATGTGGTTGATGGCGTCGGAACTTTTAGACTCAAGGGTGGCGGCCCCATTGGTGTTGGGCAAGTTGCCCTGTTAAGGCTCTTGCCGGGGCCGTGAAGGTCGCCCCGGCAAGGGCCTTTCCGGGGGAGCCTCACCTTGCCCCTCTGCTCTTCTAGCCTCTGGTCTTGAGCAGGGCTCGGGCAGTCTTGTGTCTTTGCTTCCTCTTTTGTCCCGCCAAGAGCGGCTGCGGGTGTGTGGTTGTGACTGCCCGCGCACAAGTAAAGGGGTGCAAAAAGGACCCCTACTTTTGTACACCGACATGAGATGAAGAGGTAGCTAGGGACTTTCTTGCTTGTAAGGATAGAGATGATCTTAAGAAATTATTATGCAAGTGGAAAGAAAAATCTTTGAATGCTAGAATGTAATATGATCCTAAGTTTGCTACTTCACCTATCTTTGTTACTGATAAGGATTAAGAATTCTCTGTCGATCCTGAGTTAATTACTTTGGTTGAATCTGATCCTTTCCATGGTTATGAATATGAAATTGTTGTGGCACATCTTACTAAATTGAATGATATAGCCACCCTATTTGCTCATGAGGAAAAAATTTGCTATTACTATATTCTTAAATTGTTTCTTTTCTCGTTAAAGGGTGATGCTAAGATATGGTTTAATTCTCTTGCTCCTGGTTGTGTGCGTAGTCCCCAGGATATGATTTACTACTTCTCTAGAAAATATTTCCCTACTCATAAGTAACAAGCTGCTTTCAAGGAAATATTTAACTTTGTGCAAATTGAAGGAGAGAGTCTCCCACAAGCTTGGGGGAGGCTTCTCCAATTACTTAATGCTTTGCCTGATAATCCTCTCAAGAAAAATGAAATACTTGATATCTTTTATAATGGACTAACCAATGCTTCTAGGGACCATCTAGATAGTTGTGTTGGTTGTGTTTTCAGGGAACAAACTGTTGAGCTAGCTGAATTGCTATTGAATAATATATTGAGTAATGATAATGATTGGACACTTCCTGAACCAACTCCTAAGCCAACTCCAAAGAAAAGAGGTATTCTATTTCTCAGTCCTGAAGATATGCAAGAGGCAAAAAAACTATGAAATAAAAAGGTATTAAAGCTGAAGATGTTAAGAATCTACCACCTATTGAAGAAATATGTGGTCTTGATAACCCGACACAGGTAGTTGAGGTAAATTCTCTCTATATTTTTTATGAAGGTGATATTCCTCATAATAAGTCTGCTAGCCAATGCATGGATGAATTTGATAGTTTTATTGTTAAACAAGAAAATTTCAATGCTTATGTTAGTAGACAATTGGAACGTAATGCTTACATGCTTAACTACTTGGTTGATTACATGAGTAGAACTGCTAGTGATCTTAAGATTATTAGCAAGCATGCTTCCATGGTTAAAACTCAAGTAGAACAAGTACTTAAGGCACATGATGATTTGCTCAATGAGTTGAATAGTAAGAACAATGATAACGCTGTTAGGGTTATGACTAGACGTGGTAAGATGACCCAGGAACCTTTGTATCTTGAAGGCCATCCTAAAAGAGTTGAGCAAGATTCTCAGAGAATTAATACTGATACACCTAGTCCTTCTAGTAATAAAAAGAAAAAGAAAACTTATAGGACTTTGCATGCTTCTTGTGAACCTGCTGTAGACACACCTGAGAATCCAAATGATATTTCTATTTCAGATGCTGAAACACAATCTGGTGGTGAACATGAACCTAGTGCTAATGTTAATGATGATGTTCATGTTCACGCTCAACCTAGTAATGATTATGATGTGGAGGTAGAACCTGCTGTTGATCTTGATAACCCACAATCTAAGAATCAACGTTATGATAAGAGAGACTTCATTTCTAGGAAGCATGGCAAAGAAAGAGAACCATGGCTTCAGAAACCCATGGCCTTTCCTCCTAAACCATCCAAAAAAGGACGATGAGGATTTTGAGCGTTTTGTTGAAATGCTTAGACCTGTCTTTTTGTGTATGCGTTTGATTGATATTTGGAAAATGTCTCCTTATGCTAAGTATATGAAAGATATTGTTACTAATAAAAGAAAGATACCGGAAGCTGAAATTTCCACCATGCTTGCTAATTACACTTTTAAGGGTGGAATACCAAAGAAACTAGGAGACCCAGGAAGACCAACTATACCATGCTCCATTAAAAGAAGGGCTGATACGTCTCCAACGTATCTATAATTTTTTGATTGTTCCATGCTATATTATATTCTGTTTTGGACATTATTGGGCTTTATTATACACTTTTATATTATTTTTGGGACTAACCTATTAACCGGAGGCCCAGCCCATAATTGTTGTTTTTGCCTATTTCAGAGTTTCGCAGAAAAAGAATATCAAACGGAGTCCAAACGGAATGAAACCTTCGGGAACGTGATTTTCGGAACGAACATGATCCAGAGAACTTGGACCCTACGTCAAGACATCAACCAGGAAAGCACGAGATAGGGCGGCGCGCCTACCCCCCTGGGCGCGCCCTCCACCCTCGTGGGCCCCACGTTGCTCCACCGACGTACTTCTTCCTCCTATATATACCTATGTACCCCAAACTACCAGATACGGAGCCAAAAACCTAATTCCACCGCCGCAACCTTCTGTACCCGTGAGATCCCATCTTGGGGCCTTTTCCGGAGCTCCACCGGAGGGGGCATCGATCACGGAGGGCTTCTACATCAACACCATAGCCTCTCCGATGATGTGTGAGTAGTTTACCTCAGACCTTCGGGTCCATAGTTATTAGCTAGATGGCTTCTTCTCTCTTTTTGGATCTCAATACAATGTTCTCCCCCTCTCTTGTGGAGATCTATTCGATGTAATCTTCTTTTGCGGTGTGTTTGTTGAGACCGATGAATTGTGGGTTTATGATCAAGTTTATCTATGAACAATATTTGAATCTTCTCTGAATTCTTTTCTGTATGATTGGTTATCTTTGCAAGTCTCTTCGAATTATCAGTTTGGTTTGGCCTACTAGATTGATCTTTCTTGCAATGGGAGAAGTGCTTAGCTTTGGGTTCAATCTTGCGGTGTCCTTTCCAAGTGACAGTAGGGACAGCAAGGCACGTATTGTATTTTTGCCATCGAGGATAACAAGATGGGGTCTATATCATATTGCATGAGTTTATCCCTTCACAGCATGTCATGTTGCTTAAAGCATTACTCTGTTCTTATGAACTTAATACTCTAGATGCAAACTGCAGATAGCGGTCGATGTGTGGAGTAATAGTAGTAGATGCAGGCAGGATTCGGTCTACTTGTCTCGGACGTGATGCCTATATACATGATCATACCTAGATATTCTCATAGCTATGCTCAATTCTGGCAATTGCTCAACAGTAATTTGTTCACCCACCGTAATACTTATGCTCTCAAGAGAAGCCACTAGTGAAACCTATGGCCCCCGGGTCTATTTTCCATCATATTAATCTTCCATCACTTAGTTATTTATATTGTCTTTTATTTTACTTTGCATCTTTATCATAAAAATAACAAAAATATTATATTATCATATCTATCAGATCTCACTCTCGTAAGTGACCGTGAAGGGATTGACAACCCCTTTATTGCGTTGGTTGCGAGGATTTATTTGTTTGTGTAGGTGCGAGGGACTCGTGCGTGGCCTCCTACTGGATTGATACCTTGGTTCTCAAAAACTGAGGGAAATACTTATGCTACTTTACTGCATCACCCTTTCCTCTTCAAGGGAAACCAACGCAGTGCTCAAGAGGTAGCAAGAAGGATTTCTGGCGCCGTTGCCAGGGAGTCTACGCAAAAGTCAACATACCAAGTACCCATCGCAAACCCTTATCTCCCGCATTACATTATTTGCCATTTGCCTCTCATTTTCCTCTCCCCCACTTCACCCTTGCCGTTTTATTCGCCCTCTCTTTTCCGTTCGCCTCTTTTTCGCTTGCTTCTTGTTTGTTCGTGTGTTGGATTGCTTGCTTGTCACGATGGCTCAAGATAATACTAAATTGTGTGACTTTACCAATACCAACAACAATGATTTTCTTAGCACTCCGATTGCTCCTCTTACCGATACTGAATCTTGTGAAATTAATGCTGCTTTGTTGAGAAGAAAGATGTGGACAATGATATTGTTAAATTGAAGCTATTTCCTTTTTCGCTTAGAGATCGTGCTAAATCTTGGTTTTCGTCTTTGCCTAAAAATAGTATTGATTCCTGGAATAAGTGCAAAGATGCTTTTATCTCTAAGTATTTTCCTCCCGCTAAGATCATCTCTCTTAGAAACGACATCATGAATTTTAAGGAACTTGATCATGAACATGTTGCACAAGCTTGGGAGAGGATGAAATTAATGATACGTAATTGCCCTACTCATGGTTTGAATTTGTGGATGATTATACAAAAAAATTATGCCGGATTGAATTTTGCTTCTAGAAATCTTTTAGATTCGGCCGCGGCAGGCACTTTTATGGAAATCACTTTAGGAGAAGCTACTAAACTCCTAGATAATATTATGGTTAATTATTCTCAATGGCACACTGAAAGATCTACTAATAAGAAAGTGCATGCGATAGAAGAAATTAATGTTTTGAGTGGAAAGATGGATGAACTTATGAAATTATTTGCTAATAAAAGTGTTTCTTCTGATCCTAATGATATGCCTTTGTCTACTTTGATTGAGAATAATAATGAATCTATGGATGTGAATTTTGTTGGTAGGAATAATTTTGGTAACAACACATATAGAGGAAACTTTAATCCTAGGCTGTATCCTAGTAATTCCTCTAATAATTATGGTAATTCCTACAACAATTCTTATGGAAATTTTAATAAGATGCCCTCAGAATTTGAGACTAGTGTTAAGGAGTTTATGAATTCGCAAAAGAATTTCAATGCTTTGCTTGAAGAAAAATTGTTTAAGGTTGATGAATTGGCTAGGAACATTAATAGAATTTCTCTTGATGTTGATTCTTTAGAACTTAGATCTATTCCACCTAAGCATGATATCAATGAGTCTCTCAAAGCCATGAGAATTTCCATTGATGAGTGCAAAGAAAGAACCGCTAGGATGCGTGCTAAGAAAGATTGTTTTGTGAAAGCGTGTTCTTCTAGTTATGAAAATAAAGATGAAGATCTAAAGGTTATTGATGTGCCCCCTATTAAATCTTTGTTTTGCAATATGAATCTTGATAATGATGGGACTGAAGATGATCCACCTTTACCTAGAAGGCATTCCAAAAATTCTGAGTTTTTAGATCTTGATGCAAAAATTGGTAAAAGTGGGATTGAGGAGATCAAAACTCTAGATATTAATGAACCCACTATTTTGGATTTCAAGGAATTTAATTATGATAATTGCTCTTTGATAGATTGTATTTCCTTGTAGCAATCCGTGCTAAATTCTCCACATGCTTATAGCCAAAATAAAGCTTTTACTAAACATATCGTTGATGCTTTGATGCAATCTTATGAAGAAAAACTTGAGTTGGAAGTTTCTATCCTGTCGGGGAATTGTCACGGCAGATGTCCTCGAGCTAGGACTTAGTCGTGGAGCCATCGCAACTAGGAAGCTTGAAGGGGTTATGCGGGACAAGGAACACGAGGGTTTATACTGGTTCGGCCCCTTACGGTGAAGGTAAAAGCCTACGTCTAGTTTGAGGTGTTTACTGATTAGGGTTACGATCGCCAGGGAGCTAAATAGCTATGCCCGGCTCTCGATGAGATTGCTGTCGCCCCTGAACCGCTGCCGGGTCGTCCCTTTATATAGGGATGCTGACGCCCAGCAGCCCTTAGAGTCCCGGCCGGCTCATAAGAACGTCCGGCTCGGACTCTAAACTATACTTGCCTTATACTACAAGTCTACTACAATAATGATTGTAACTACAGGCCCTAAGCCATATCCGGGTCTCAGCCCATCTCTGGCCCACCGTCTTGAAACTTGGCTCCAGGCTTCTGGCAATGACCATCCGAAGAGTAACCCGGCCCCTCCTGGCGGGTGACTCTAAGGTCTATATCCTCAACATTAGGCCCCAGATTGACTTGAGCCGGCTCGTGTCAATCTTCAACTCTGCCGACAGAGAAAATCTCCGGCTTACCATTCATGTAAAGGCCATAACCCGGAGTGACGTCACCCTCTGGACTCCGGATAATCCGCCGTGACGTCATCCTCCATTAAGTCCGTTTTTTACTCCGCCAGATCCGCAACGGATCTTTGCTTTTACTGTCCTTCCGAAATCGAGGCGTCGTGAGGGGGAGATAACCACGCCGTGGTCTCCTTGAATCTCGCGCCCACTTATGACTCTGCCTTATAAATAGGCCGGCCCAATGCTCTCTTCTCACGCTCTCCTTCTTCCTCCTCGCGCCGTCGCTCCTCTGCCCGAGCTCCGTCACTGCCGCCGCCGTCGCGCCCCTGGTCTTCCTCAACCCGGCCGCTGCATCACCCTGATTCGGACCAGATTTACGGCAGCGACCTCCGCTCTTTCCACCTCCGGTGAGTCTCCTTTGCCCTGTCAGATAGATCTACTGTAGGGTTCATCTTGTGTTCTTCGCGTTCATCACCATTGCCGCAAACCTCAGTAGCTCTTGTAGTCACTGCACTTGGTTCATCTTTAACCTCGCATAGAGTCAGTGCGGTAGATGTTTGAGATCCATTTCTCCTGCAGAAAACCCTCTTTTTACTGCATAAGAACCATGTTCAATCCTCAAGAACTTCTCCTGCTTCTGTTTTTTAGGTCTAGAAAATTTTCATTTCACCCGACCATTTTGATCCAAAAAAGTTACTGCAAAATG
This sequence comes from Triticum aestivum, assembly GCF_018294505.1. NCBI lineage: Eukaryota > Viridiplantae > Streptophyta > Magnoliopsida > Poales > Poaceae > Triticum > Triticum aestivum. The sequence continues at coordinate 389,450,948 of NC_057811.1, read as the reverse complement.
TGAAACCTGTTTTACCACACTTAGTAAAAACTGCAGCCCTTGAATCTTGGCGACTTATATTTCCGACTTAAAGAAAACACGCGCCGTAGAACTTTCTGGTTTAAAGAGAACCATGCTCTGTAGAATCCTCCGGCTTAACTGCAGTAAGCCGTAGATGACCAACTTATTCTGAATGCTCCTACGGCTTAGATAACCCACCGTATCTAGATATATATCATTAGTCCCCTTCATAAGCCGCCACCTTAGTTTGATCAATAGATCTCCGGCTTATAATTAACCCGGATACTTTTCTCTTTATCATAGACCACCAACCTTCACCATGCCTCCCAAGGCTCCCATCACTTGCAACTGGATGAGATCCAACGTCACTGACAAGACCCTGGCCAACTTCGTTAAGTCCGGATATTTTCCCAAGAAGGAAGTGATGTCCTACCGTGCCCCTGATCCGTCAGAAGAAAGACCACAACCGAGGGACGGGGAGGTAGTGATCTTTGCGGACCATATGAGCCGGGGCTTCGCCCCGCCCGGCTCAAAATTCGTCCGGGACGTGCTCAACTTCTTTGACCTTCGGCCTCAGGATATAGGACCCAACTCCGTATCCAACATCTGCAACTTCCAAGTCTTTTGTGAAGTGTATCTTGGAGAAGAGCCGAGTCTGGTGCTCTTCAGAGAGCTGTTTTATTTAAACCGCCAAAATGAATGTGCCAACGGGCCCAGTCTGGAATTAGGCGGCATCTCCATCCAGCGGCGTAGGGCTGTCTATTCCCTTACGCAGAGCCGCCGAGCCACCCTAAGGACTGGAATATGACTTGGTTCTACTGCCAAGATACGTCCCCGGCTGAGGAGAACCCGCTGCCCGGCTTTCGCCCAACACGCCTAGAGCCGACTCATCCGCTATCCGACAAACTGACTGCCGCGGAACGCCAGCCTCTGCTTCCAACGATCAATAAGATCAAGGCCCTGCTAGGCAACGGTCTGAACGGGATTGACCTGGTCCGGGTCTGGATCTCATGGCGGGTGATCCCATTGAGCCGCCGTCCCGGCTTAATGTGTGAGTACACCGGGCGAAAGGATGACCTGCAGAGGCACAGTCGCAATGATCTTCCAGAAGACGTTGCTGAAGAAGAGACCAAGGCTCTGTTAAACAAGAGCCTGGCAGACTGTGGAAGGACCGGGCTAGCCCCGTTCTGCAAGACCAATCCAGCCCCAGCGGTAAGCCGCTGACTTTAACCTTTCAACTTCTTTTGCATGTCACCTTGCTCTGAACCATTTTAATAATTCATTACTGTATTTCTCAGGCTGATGATAAATTCTGGCGGGTCAAGTATGACCATGAGGTGGCCAAGAAGGCCAGGAAGGCGAAGAAAGCCGCCAAGAAAGCCGCCCCTCGCAAAAAGGGAAGCAAACCCACTGCTTCGGAGCGACTGCAATTAAGCGACAGCTCCGAGTCAGAGGTATCCCTTAAACCTTTAAATTCTTGCCATATTTGTTGTTTGTTGCTGTCCGCCTTATCAACATTTTGCTTATTGACAGGATGACACCGGCGCCAGTAACCCGGTGGTGGAAGAGGTAATGTCACTTTCCTCCGACTCGGAGCCTTTGCCACAGCTGAAAGTCCGAAGAGTAACCCGGAAAGTAAGCTTTTCACATCCATTAGCTCATCAAGACCCTCAATTTCTTTTGAAGCAGCAGGTTCACGAAAGTCGGCGTCACACCCGGGCCCGCAAAGACACCGACCTCTCCGCCGGGTTACCCGACGCAACCAGGAAGCGTCGCACTGAGGTTTTTTCTCACCTGTACCCCTTTCATCCGTTGGCGGGTGTTATCCGCCAGCCACTCAACTCTTCTGACTCCAATTATCAGGAGACCTCCCCCTCTTCGGGTGACTCCATGCAGTCAAGTCTGCCGGCCTTCAAGACTGCACCCGGGTAATAACAATCTCCTTTCATTATCTGTCTGTACTTACTCTTTGTATGCCTAACACTTCTGCCTTTTCAGTGCCCAGGCAAAGCTCACCAAAAGAGCAAAGAAGACCAGGTCAGCCGGAGTGCCAGACTTGCCTGAGCCGGAGGCGACGGCTCAAGAGCCGCCAGCTGCCTCCGCCCCCGAGGCCACCATTCCCATGGATACGGCGCCTGAAGCCCCTGCCCCGACTACCAAGACAACGACCGAAGCGTCGGTTAACCCGGAGGCCTCCGGCTCGGCCCCACCAGCAGACGACCCGGACGTGGTAATCACCCGGACAGAATTCGTTGAGCCGGGGAGACCGACCGCGTTGGCCAAATGCTCCGCGAAGGGGGAATTGCTGCAGCCCCACCGGGTGAATCTGGACCTCTCCAGCTACACCGATTTGAGCATTGGAGAGCTTGTCTCTGGCTACATCAGCCAAGTTCACAAGAGCCGGGACGCCGAGATCGCCATGGTCAACCAGATTCAACAAAAATCGGAGGTATCCTTCTGCTGTCTTTTTACTTACTGCATAGTGACCCTTGTCATGCTAGCCCCCAAGTCGACGACTTATACTTGAATATGTTGTAGACTTAGGTCCCGGCTTACTCAATTGAGCCGGCAGTATGTAGATAGATACGTTCAATATACATTAGCCCCCAAGTGCCAAGTGTCTTTGCTTGGAAAGCGCTTGGGACTTATATAATGACTGTTAATAACTCGGAAATATATGCAGGCTGTTGGCAAGAAATTAGAGTCGGATCTTGCGGATCTCAAGAGCCGGCTGAAAACACAGGAAATGGAGACCCGGAAGGCAAACGCCAAGTTTGTCTCCAGCATCGCCGCTCAAGAGAAGCTGAAGACCGAATATGATGCTGAGCGGAAGGCCTGGGCTAAGGAGAAAGCCGCACTGGTGACCCGGGCGGAACAGGCGGAGAAAACACTCTCTGAGAAAACCGTCGAGCTCTCCGGCCTAAAGCGCCAGGTGTCCCAAATGGTAGCCGCCATCTTCGGTAAGTCGCCTCACCGGCTTTCATCCATGTTAGAATGTTTACATCTCCTGATTCATCCTTGTCACCGGCTTATCTGATGTTGCTAAACAAGTCCCAGAAGCGCCAACCTTAACCAGAGCGTGGTCACCAAGTTAAAGGCCGTGTACACCCTGGTGGAACAGCTCTACACCGGGTCACAGCGTGCCTTAGCTGTGGTGGCCCTCTCCAACGAGGTGACAACTCATCTAGCCGAAGTCCTGCGCCGGCTCGCAGTTCTGCCGCAGCGGATCCAGGAGCTACGACGAGCATCCGCGAGAGCCGGAGCAATCGCCGCGCTGAGCCGGGCCAAAGCATTCCTGCCGGAGCTAGACCCGGCAGACATCGCCCTGGGTTACCCAAGCCTGAAGGAAGACGGCTCGGCCTTCGACCAGAAGGACTTCGCGGCATGTGTGAAGGCTGTACGCCCGGTGGCCACCCTCATCGGGAACGACGCCGACTTAACCAAGTATCAGCCGGGGTACAATGCGGAGAATCAGAGGATTCCAACCCCTTGCTATGAAGCTCTCAATCTGATTCCTCCAGCTCGTCAGCACACCTTCGCCCCGGAGATTGACCCGGCCGGGTTAATTGACGAAGAAGCCCAGTTCGAAGCTCTCAGCGGCATCAACTGGAAATCATCAACCTTCGAAGTCTTGGGATCAGCCGGAGGAGAAGACAGGAATGAGCCGGGGACTTCAACTCAGCAGGCGTCATAAGTTAGCGGGCGGCTTATCAAACATTGTTCCATCTTTTAGACTTGAAGAATTATTGTAATAGAATAGGTGCAACAGTTTATCTCTGCCGTGCCATCGTGCACGTTTTTAAATGCAAAAGTCTCTTGAATTTATCTCTTTGATGTTTTCCCGGGTCATAATCATCCCTGTGTTCTCCTCAACCTCAAAAGGTGCCTTGAAGTATCTGCAAAGAAAAGGCAAATCACAAGTCTCGAGGCGGCTTACCGCCCTGAAAATCAGGTGTTTGAGATAAATAACCCGGAAGATGAATCAAAAAAGACTGGTCCTTAAGTATACTCTGAACATAGCCAAAATAACACACTGAACAGCCTGTATGCATCTTTCGGTTTAAATAACCCGGGCATCAAGGTTAACACCTTAACTCTGATTTACTTGCCTTAATGACACCCATGACGTGCAACTAACACTGTAAACCAAAGTTAAGCCGGCAAGTGAAACCCGGCCATGCATACCTTAGAACAAACATGTGAAAAAGCAGAAGAACTTAGGGGCTTCCAGTTCGAATATGACCAACGACCCGGCCCCAAGGGGTTAAGCTAAGATTCGGATACGATCATATAGCCCCCAATAGGTGTGGCGATGCCAATCAAAAGGGTACCGACAGCTATGTTCTCTTTGGTTCGAATACGACCCATGTTTGAACAGGAAGCCCCCAAGTGATTCTTAAAATTGTTTAACGACGCTGATTCGAATACGATCCACGTCGGTTCTCAGAGGGGTTAAACTATGATTCAAATATGACCAAAGGTAACCTCCCAATGAGCTCGGCACTTTGCCAATCAAGTGGGTATCGACAGCTATGTTCTCTTTGGTTCGAATACGACCCATGTTTGAACAGGAAGCCCCCAAGTGACCTTACTGCTTACGGCTAGATTCGAATACGACCATAAGCCGGATCCTCCTTTAAGCCAGCATGTAAAGAAGCAACACACGCATATTTGGAGGATAGAAAAAAGGACAGAGGTCCTGCTTTATTGCTTATCATGATATATACATGTCTGAGATAAATATGTACACCACGAGAGCCGGCAGCTCAAGTGTAGTAAGGCCGAAGCTGAGCTATATTCCACGGCCGACGGGTCTCCTCCTCAGATTTACGCGAATCTTTATGCTCCCGAATATCAATGAGGTAATATGACCCGTTGTGCAAGTTCTTGCTGACCACAAAGGGCCCTTCCCAAGGTGGGGATAACTTGTGTGCATCTGTTTGATCCTGGATGAGCCGGAGCACAAGGTCGCCTTCCTGGAAGACCCGGGATTTGACCCGGCGGCTATGATAACGGCGCAGGTCTTGTTGGTAAATCGCTGAACGGGCTGTTGCCACATCACGCTGTTTGTCCAACAAGTCCAGAGCATCTTGGCGCGCCTGTTCATTATCCGCCTCAACGTAAGCCGCCACGCGAGGTGAGTCATGACGGATGTCACTGGGGAGGACTGCTTCTGCTCCATAAACCATGAAGAAAGGCGTAAAACCTGTAGACCTGTTAGGAGTAGTGTTGATGCTCCATAATACGGAGGGCAACTCCTCCACCCAACAACCCGGCGTCCGTTGCAAAGGGACCAAAAGCCGGGGCTTGATGCCCTTCAGAATCTCCTGGTTAGCTCTCTCAGCTTGACCATTGGACTGGGGATGAGCCACTGAGGAAACATCAAGTCGGATATGCTCTCGTTGACAAAACTCTTCCATAGCGCCCTTGGATAGATTGGTGCCATTGTCAGTTATGATGCTGTGCGGAAAGCCGAAGCGGAAAATCACCTTTTTCATAAATTGAACCGCCGTGGCCGCATTGCACTTGCTAACTGGCTCAGCCTCCACCCACTTCGTGAATTTGTCAACTGCCACCAAGAGGTGGGTCTTCTTATCCTTGGACCGTTTAAAAGGACCAACCATATCAAGCCCCCAGACCGCAAAGGGCCAAGTGATTGGTATCATCCTCAACTCCTGAGCCGGCACATGAGCCCGTCGTGAGAACCTTTGGCAACCATCACATTTACTGACCAAGTCCTCTGCATCAGCGTGAGCCGTCAGCCAATAAAAACCATGACGGAAAGCCTTGGCTACAAGGGATTTTGAGCCGGCATGATGACCACAATCCCCTTCATGGATCTCCCGCAAGATCTCTTGGCCTTCCTCAGGGGAGATACAACATTGAAATGCCCCCGAAACACTGCGATGATGTAACTCGCCATCGATGACGATCATTGACTTAGCCCGCCGGGTGATTTGCCTGGCCAAAGTTTCATCCTCAGGCAACTCTCCCCAGGTTATATAAGCCAGATATGGCATTGTCCAGTCTGGTGTGACATGAAGAGCCGCCACCAGTCGTGCCTCCGGGTCAGGGATAGCCAAGTCCTCTTCTGTAGGCAACTTAACCGAGGGGTTATACAGGACATCCAGGAAAGTGTTAGGCGGCACCGGCTTTCGTTGAGAACCTAGCCGGCTTAAAGCATCAGCCGCCTCGTTCTTCCTGCGATCAATGTGCTCCACTTGGTATCCCTGGAAATGCCCAGCAATGGCATCAACCTCGCGGCGATAAGCCGCCATGAGAGGATCCCTAGAATCCCAGGTGCCCGATACTTGTTGAGCCACCAAGTCTGAGTCACCAAAGCACCTTACCCGGCTTAAGCTCATCTCCTTAGCCACCCGAAGACCGTGGAGCAAAGCCTCGTATTCGGCCGCATTGTTAGTGCAAGGAAACATCAACCGTAGCACATAATGGAACTTGTCACCTTTAGGGGAAGCCAATACAACACCAGCCCCCGAGCCCTCCAACTGTCTGGACCCATCGAAGTGGATAGTCCAATAAGTGTTATCCGGCTTTTGCTCAGGCACTTGAGACTCCGTCCAATCATTGATGAAATCCACCAAAGCCTGAGATTTAACAGCAGTGCGTGGCACATATTTGAGGCCATGAGGTCCGAGTTCTATAGCCCACTTCGCAATTCTCCCTGTAGCCTCTCTGTTCTGGATAATATCACCAAGAGGGGCAGAACTGACTACAGTGATGGGATTACCCTGAAAATAATGTTTGAGCTTCCGGCTCGCCATGAACACACCGTATACGAGCTTCTGCTAATGCGGGTACCGCTGCTTGGACTCAATGAGCACCTCGCTGACATAATAAACCGGCCGCTGAACCGGATGCTCCTTACCCGCCTCCTTGCGCTCCACTACAATAGCCACGCTGACGGCTCGTGTGTTTGCCGCCACATATAGTAGCAAGGGTTCCTTATCAACCGGAGCAGCAAGGACAGGGGGCTCTGCCAGTTGCTTTTTCAAATCCTCAAAAGCGGTATTAGCTGCATCATTCCAGACAAAGGTATCAGTCTTCTTCATCAACTGATATAAAGGCATAGCCTTCTCACCCAAACGGCTTATAAACCGGCTTAAAGCAGCGATGCGACCCGCCAAACATTGAACGTCATTTATACACGCCGGCTTAGCCAAGGAGGTGATGGCCTTGATCTTCTCCGGGTTAGCCTCAATGCCTCTGTCAGAAACCAAGAAGCCCAAAAGTTTGCCTGCAGGGACACCAAAAACACACTTGGCCGGGTTAAGCATCAACTTGTAAACCCGGAGATTATCGAAGGTTTCCCTTAAGTCATCTATTAGGGTTTCCTCCTTGATGGATTTAACCACAATATCGTCCACGTAAGCGTGAACATTGCGCCCGATCTGTTTATGAAGACAATTCTGTACACAACGCTGGTAAGTCGCCTGTGCACACTTGAGTCCAAAGGGCATAGACACATAGCAGAAGGCTCCGAAGGGAGTGATGAACGCCGTCTTCTCCTGGTCCTTGACTGCCATCTTAATCTGATGATACCTGGAATAAGCATCCAAGAAACTTAAGCATGCACAACCTGCCGTAGCATCAATGATTTGATCAATACGGGGGAGGGCAAAAGGATCAGCCGGACACGCCTTGTTCAAGTCCGTGTAGTCCACACACATCTGCCAGGTGCCGTTCTTCTTGAGTACGAGCACCGGGTTGGCCAACCACTCCGGGTGAAAAACCTCAACAATGAACCCGGCCGCCAAGAGCCGGGCCACCTCTTCACCAATAGCTTTCCGCCTTTCTTCGTTAAACCGTCGAAGAAATTGTTTGACCGGCTTAAATTTTGGATCAACATTGAGAGTGTGCTCAACGAGTTCTCTAGGTACACCTGGCATGTCAGAAGGTTTCCACGCGAAGATGTCCCTATTCTCACGGATGAACTCGATGAGCGCGCTTTCCTATTTCGGGTCCAGATTTGCACTGATGCTAAACTGCTGAGCCGAGTCACCTGGAACAAAATCAACAAGTTTAGTCTCATCAGCTGATTTAAATTTCATTGCTGGTTCATTCTCCGTGGTTGGCTTTTTCAGAGAGGTCATATCTGTTGGATCAACATTGTCTTTGTAAAACTTCAACTCCTCTGTAGCACAAACAGACTCTGCATAAGCCGCGTCGCCTTCCTCGCACTCCAGAGCCACCTTTCGGCTGCCGTGAACCGTAATAGTCCCGTTGTGACCCGGCATTTTGAGCTGTAAGTACACGTAGCACGACTGTGCCATGAACTTGGCATAAGCCGGCCGTCCAAATATAGCATGGTATGGACTTCTTATCTTGACCACCCAAAGGTCAGCTTCTCCACCCTGTAGTTGTTCTCATCACCAAAAGCCACTTCCAATTCGATCTTGCCGACTGGATAAGCCGACTTACCGGGTACCACACCATGGAAGATAGTGTTTGACTGGCTGAGGTTCTTATCGACTAGCCCCATACGACGGAAAGTCTCATAGTAGAGGATATTGATACTGCTGCCTCCATCCATGAGTACCTTTGTGAACTTATATGTGCAGAGCTAAAATGGTACAATATACAAGGAAATCAGACATATATGTGCTACAGTAACTGTTAGTATCTCCAATTTATACCTGAAACAAAGAGCTATGTCTCATTGGAGAGGCATGCATCCTCCACTTACATCTCTTGTAGGCACAATGAACTGTCAGTCTAGTTGGATCACTCTTGTCAACTTTGTACTCACTTTGAGTCTTAATTGCAAAAGTTGCAAGTGCATTTCTACAGTCTAAAGCACTGGAAAATATAGTTCCTTCTTGTAGAGAAGGATCATCTCTATTATATTGCACATCTGGCCTATCCTCATCTGATGATTCAGAGTACCCCATGTCAATGTCCTCGGCCAACTCATCTTCACCTGCCTCATCAAACATTCCTTCAGGTGGTTGAATGTAATCCTCCTCAGCTGCTTTGCCCATGGACTACTTTCTTACAACAAACTCTAGATAAAGCAGTTCATCCTCATCATCAGCGGGCACATCATCAGCAAGGCCATCTTCCATGTTAGAATTACCAGAATCTATGCTATTACTAGTGGCTGCTTTAGTGGGCACTTGTTCACTTGGAGTTCCTGGTATTTGCACAGAGCTGGATGATGATTTTCTCCCCCTACATTCACTGCTTCTACCTCTAGAACTGCTAGGTTGTGACCTCCTTTCGGCATTGGTGACCTCCTTCCTGCACTGCTTGTTTCTCCCCTTTTTCTCTGAATGACATTAATTTCTAATTGGACAGACTTGGAATCAGCATTTGTCCCAAACATTAATGCTAACTCATCATCACACTGAACTGGGACCCAAATAGAATTAGCAATGTCCCAGTACCTAAACTCCACTGCATCATATATTCCCCATGGATATTTTTCGCATATTGCAGCCCTAAATTGAATAAATGATGATCTACTGTCCACAACAAGAGGAAATGTGAAGCCAGTACCGGTTCCCTTTGTACCAGAGCTTCCTAAAGTTGTGGTTTCCATTCTACAGTTGAGAGAAAATGCAGTACTCGGATCCGGATCCATCCTACCAACAAATCGCACAAAACAACAAAGAAAGGGGAGAGGAACATGAGCACTATGAGCGTAGGCAGTACATAATCGACCTACACAAAGAACAAAGGACACAGAGGAAAGGGAAAGAGAGATACCGGGCCGGTGATGTGTTCTCGTTTGTGTCGCCGCCTTCACGCTCGTGCGCCATCCCGTGTGGACTCCGCCTCCAACCCCACCGCACCAATGCTCTGAGAGGGTTCAGATCTACAACTTCTCACCAGCAGCCGCTCGATCTGTAGCCGCCATGGCCACAAATCGTTGAGTTTTAGCGTTAGGGTTCATGCGATTTGGGGAGAGAGTGAGACAGTGAAGCGCGCGAGAGAGAATAGATAGGGTAAGTGAGTGGATGAGGGCCCACATGTAAGCACCAGGGGCAGAAATGTCTAAAAGACGGCGAGTTACCGGTCAAAGCGCTTTGACTCGGCGGAAACGGCACGGAAGGGCATTTCTATAAGGTCACATGACGGCGGAGGGGCAAATTTGAGCATACTTCGGAATTAGGGGAAAATTTGAGTAGTGGGATCAAGTTAAGGGCAGAAATGCAATTGTCCCTTAAAAGAAACTATGTTAAAACTGCTTTATGTGATTTGGGAGCCGGTGTTAGTGTTATGTCTTTCTCTTTATATCATAGACTTGAATTGAATAAGTTGACACCTACTAAATCTCTTTGCAAATGGCCGATAAATCAACTACCATACCCATTAGTGTTTGTGAGGATGGGCATGTTGTGGTTGCAAATGTTAATATCTTAACGGACTTTGTTATTCTTGATATTCCCGAGGATGACAGTATGTCGATCATCCTTGGTAGACCCTTTTTGAATACTGCAGAGGCTGTTATTGATTGCAACAAAGGCAATGTCACTTTTCATGTTAATGCTAATGAGCATATGGTACACTTTCCGAAGAAACAACCTCAAGTTCATAGTATCAATTCTATTGGATAAACTTCAACTATTACTATTGGTGGTTTTGAATTCCCTCTTCCAACTGTCAAAAAGAAATATGATATTCTTATTGTTGGAGACATGCATATCCCCGTTAAGGTAACCTAGTATTATTCGAAAATTCTCCGGTTTCATGTTATTCGAAAGAAGTTTGTTAATAAGACTTTATCAACCTTGTTAATGGATTCCTTTTGATGAGCATGATATAGATGAATTTAGAAAGCACAACTTTCTGTACCCACCTTTTATTTCTGTTATTTAGATTAAATAAAGCAAAAATAGTATTATCCGTCTGTTTTCTGATTTATCCGTGCAATAAAAAATGCCCCGAAAATAAAAGTTCTCCAAATGCCCTGAAAATTTAGTATGATTTTTTATAGAATATTTGAGAATTTCTGGCACTGAGAACACACCAGGGGGCTGCACCAGTGGACCTCAAGGGTGGAGGGCGCGCCCCCTGCCTTGTGGGTCCCACGTGGGCCCCCCTCACTTATTCCAGCACCCATCCACTTCGTTTTCCTCCAGAAAAAATCATCCCGTTGCTCAAACCCGTGTTCTTGCTCATCTTGCTGCCATTTTCGATCTCCTTGTACAAAGCTCCATTTGCAAAACTGTTTTGGGGGATTGTTCTTCGGTATGTGACTCCTCCAATGGTCCAATTAGTTTTTGTCTAGTGCTTTATATATTGCAAAACTTAGCTATTGTGGTGACCTTGTTCTTGAGCTTGCATGTCAAATTTATATGGTCCAAAGTAGTTTTGATGCATGATATAGCCTCTAGACACTTGTAGGAGTAGTCGCTATCAATCTTGTTGAGTTTGGTTTCTATTTTGATTCACTAAAAATGTCCGAAATTTTCCGAGATAAGAAATGATGAAGAGATGGTTGAGAGGCTCTTCAAGCCGGGGTTCGAAGGAAAATGAAAATGAGGAGAAGAAGAAGCCCAAGTACAACCTTCCTCACACCGCGGAGGTTCGGCCATGTGAATGGCCAAGTGATGCATTCTTGGGGGCGGACGAAATTTATGAGGATTTCTATTATTTGGCTGAGAATGCAGGCATCACCTACTTCCTCCATGATAAGTGTGAACAATACCTCCTACTCACTAATACCTTCGTGCAAAAAATTTACTTTCATGCTAGGAAATCACCACCCATGGTAGACTTTTATTTTTATGGTGAGCATAAGGAGATGAAGCTTTATGATTTTTGTGAGGTTTACAAATTACCTTATGCGGGCAGCGTCGATGAGCCACGTCCTAGAGATGTGGAAGATTTTATCGATGAAGTTACCGTAGGGGAAGGAAGAGGAGTGTCGGAAGCGAGAGTAGCTAGTTTAGATTTTCCTGGTTTGCGCTATTACTCATTATTTGCTGGGAGATGTTTAATTGGTCGTGGAGATAGTGGAGGCCTTAGTGCCCCTGACCTCTTTATTTTGCGTCATGCTTTACTTCGTGATAGAACTTTTAGTTTGGGCGCTATGGTTGCTCAACAGTTGAGTTTAAACCGTTTGAGGGGTCCTATCTTTGGAGGTATCTATGCTTCCCGTCTTGCTAGACGCTTCGAGATACCCATTAGGCACGATGAGGAAGAGGAGATGCTGCTACCCACTAGATACTTAGACTATAACAGTACGGTAGCACATGATTTTATTAGTGATGATAAGGACAAGAGACTCATCTATAACCTTGTATTCATCCATAAGACTTGTCAGATTATTACCTTGCCTGCACCTTCTTTGTTCGATATTCATTCAGGTAGGTACCTCATCATGCCCAAGGACATTTCCGCATACTGGGAGCGGATGTGATTCCCAGTTCCTGAGATAGAACCATCACCTGATCTGTATGAGGAGTATATTTATCAGTGGGAGCCACAGGAGCTCTCTAACCAGTGGAACCCTCGGGATCCACCTCAGTACACAGGAGAGGGCTACTTTGATCCATGGGCATATACCAACTTAGGCCAAAAGCCTAAGCTTGGGGAGTACGTATTTCTCGCCGACAGTACATTCATGTTCACACACTCATTTCAGTTGTCGGTGTTCATAATTTTTCATTGTATTGTCCATGCTAGTTTATTTCTTTTTTCTCGCTCTTCTTCTTGTGTGTTTGAATTTTTTTGAGAAAATCCAAAAAAATAAGTTTTAGCTTCTTTTTAGTTTTCCTTTCCCTGTTTAGTTAGTTGTAGTATTAAAAGAAAACCCAAAAATATTTCTCGTTCTTCTTTTGCTTGTTGGGAGCTTTCCCGTGTAACTAGTTTTTCTCATTCTTGTTTTAATTTCTTTAGAAAAACAAAAAACTCAAAAAATATTTTAGTGTGTTTCTTTGAAATTATTTTCATTTCTTTGGGCCGAGAGAAGAAGACCACGATGAAAATGTTTAGTGGCTCTCATATGCATGATTATTGATCTAACAGAGAGCCCATATTACCTTGTCTTCTCATTTGAATAAATGTTTGCAGATTCCATCTTAGTCCAATGCACATGAACTATTATTATTATCCACACCATTCGGTCGTGCAAGTGAAAGGAAATAATGACGGTATATGATGAAATGATTGAGATGAGGAAAAGCTGGTATGAACTCGACCTATCTTGTTTTTGTAAATATGATTAGTTCATCATTCTTGATTCAGCCCCATTATGAATGAAACATGTTTGTAATGAAAATTAGATATTATAGTTACTCATGCCATGCTTAATTAGCTAGGAGTTTATAATGGTTTACCTTGCGTGCCAACATGCTTTTAAAATGGTTGTGATGTAGTATGATAGGATCGTATCCTCCTTTGAATGATTCGAGTGACTTGAGTTGGCACATGTTCACGCATGTAGTTGAACCAAAATCAACATAGCCTTCACGCTATTTATGTTCATGGTGATTTATATCCTACTCATGCTTGCACTCAATGTTGGTTAATCTCAATGCATGTTTATGACTGTTGTCGCTCTTTAGTTGGTCGTTCCTCAATCTTTTGCTAGCCTTCACTTGTACTAAGCGGGAATACTGCTTGTGCATCCACTTCCACAAACCCAAAGTTATTCCATATGAGTCCACCATGCCTACCTATATGCGGTATTTACCTGCCATTCCAAGTAAATTTGCATGTGCCAAACTTTAAACCTTCAACCGATAATATGTTTTGTATGCCCGAATTGCTCAAGTAGTGACTGGGGGCTGTTAGTATCTTCCATGATAGGTGGGTTATCCTCATGATGAAGTTTTATTCACTTGTCATTCACGAGAAAGTGGCTGGTGTTCGGGATGCCCAGTTCCATGCTCAAATCAAATCAATATAATATCAAACAAAACTCCCCCATGAGTGTTGTTGGTATGGACGGTACCCGTTGTTCCGGACCAGCCGTGGAGTGTGCTTGTTGGTGGAGGGGGAGTAAAAACTTTACCATTCTGTTTGGGAACCGCCTATCATGTGTCTAGCATGGAAGATACCGAGATCTCTTGGCTGTTATGTTGACAATGAAAGCATACCGCTCAAAAATATATTCATCTTTGTTTTAAAAGCTCGAGCTCTGGCACCTCTGCAAATACCTGCTTCCCTCTGCGAAGGGCCTATCTATTTACTTTTATTGCTGAGTCATCATCCTCTTATAAAAAGCACCAGTTAGAGAGCACCACTGTCATTTGTATGCGCTGTTATTAATTGATATTGAGTATGACTGTGATTGGATCTCTTTTATCATGAATTACAATGTCTAGTCACTCCTTGATCTTTAGGGGTGCTCTACATTTATGTTTTGCGGTCTCAGAAAGGGCTAGTGAGATACCATTTTGTATATCATATCATGGTTGTTTCGAAAAAGTGTTGTCATCCGAGATTTATTATTATTACTCGCTAGTTGATTATGCCAACTATATGAGTAAATGTGAGACCTAAATGTTATTGCGAATATGGTTAGTTCATAATCTTTGCTGAAAACTTGAATGTTGGCTATACATATTTGCAACAACAAGATCAAACAGAGTTTGTAAAAGTTCTTCTGTATCAGTTTTAGTTTATCAACTGAATTGCTTGAGGACAAGCAATTGGTTAAGATTGGGGGAGTTGATACGTCTCCATCGTATCTACTTTTCCAAAGTCTTTTGCCCTTGTTTTGGACTCTAATTTGCATGATTTGAATGGAACTAACCAGGACTACCGCTGTTTTCAACAGAATTGCCTTGGTGTTATTTTTGTGCAGAAATAGAAGTTCTCGGAACGACCTAAAAATCCACGGAGAATATTTTTGGAATAAATAAAAATGTTGGCGAAAGAATCAACCAGAGGGGACCCACCAGCTATCCACAAGGGTGGAGGGCGCCCCCCTAGGGCACGCACCCTGCCTTGTGGGTCCCCTGGACCTCCTCCGACCCTAACTCCAACTCTATATATTCACGTTCGGGGAGAAAAAAATCAGAGAGAAGGATTCATTGCGTTTTACTATCCGGAGCCGCCGCCACCTCATGTTCTTCGTCAGGAGGGCAGATCTGGAGTCTGATCGGGGCTCCGGAGAGGGGGATTCGTCGCCATCATCATCGCCAACATTCCTCCATCACCAATTTCATTATGCTCACCGCCGTGCGGGAGTAATCCCATCGTAGGCTTGCTGGACGGTGATGGGTTGGATGAGATTTATCATGTAATCGAGTTAGTTTTGTTAGGGTTTGATCCCTAGTATCCACTATGTTCTGAGATTGATGTTGCTATGACTTTGCTATGCTTAATGCTTGTCACTAGGGCCCGAGTGCCATGATTTCAGATCTGAACCTATTATATTTACATGAATATATTTGTGTTCTTGATCCTATCTTGCAAATTGTAGACACCTATTACGAGTTATGATCCGCATACGCCAAGGTGACAATAATTGGGATTCTTTCCGGTGATTACCGTAGTTTGAGGAGTTCATGTATTCACTAAGTGCTAATGCTTTGGTCTGGTTCTCTATTAAAAGGAGGCCTTAATATCCCTTACTTTCCATTAGGACCCCGCTGCCACGGGAGGGTAGGACAAAAGATGGCATGCAAGATCTTTTCCATAAGCACGTATGACTATATTCGGAATGCATGCCTACATTATATTGATGAATTGGAGCTAGTTCTGTGTCACCCTAGGTTATAACTGTTGCATGACGAATGCTATCCAACATAATTATCCATCATTAATCCATTGCCTACGAGCTTTTCACATATTGATCTTTCATATGTTACTCTTATTGTTGGCACTGTTACAATTGCTACAAAACTGCTACTGTTACTTTTGCCATCGTTACCGTTACTTGCATACTACTTTGCTACTAAAAACTTTGCTGTAGATATTAAGTCTTTTAGGTGTGGTTGAATTGACAACTCAGCTGCTAATATTTAAGAATATTCTTTGGCTCCCCTTGTGTTGAATCAATAAATTTGGGTTGAATACTCTACCCTCGAAAACTGTTGCGATCCCCTATACTTGTGGGTTATCATGAACCTGGTCAATATCCTCACACTGTGTGGGTTCCTGCAAAGAGCAAAACTCTCGACCATGCTTTACTATCGGGATATGACTTTACTATTCCTAAATTATCTTATGATGACTCTCTGGACAATTACAAATTGTTCAAAAACCAAAGTGGTGAGGCTGTCGCTCGCTATGTTGGACCAACTACAGGAATGCCCCCCCCCCAAAAGAAAACTGTTTGGGTCCCAAAGAAAACTATCGAGGCACTACCTGTTACTATGCTACTAACCATGCAGGAAGATAATGCTCGATACATCCTCGAGAAGGCTCGACAGAACGAATATATGCATAAATCTTCAAATCATTATGCTCATATGTGTGGAAAGAATTTTAATGCATGTTCCTTTCATAATGCTCGGACTTCTGTGAGAAACAACTCTTTGTTTACCGAATGAAATCATATCCTGCTTGCACTACTGGAAACAGAGAATTTGCCATCAGTCAGTTCTTTGCCGTCTGTCAGCGGATGGCAAAGAACATCTTTGCCATCGGCTTACAAAAAACAGACGGCAAAGAACTGACAGATGGCAAAGAACCTGGTTGCCGTCAGCCAGTTCTTTGCCATCTGCCAGCTGATGGCAAAGAACCTTTGTCGTCCGCTAGCAGACAGCAAAGAGGTGGGTGGGGTCCAGTGGACGCCGGTGTTGTAACGGCCTATCAACCCACCTCTTTGCCATCTGCCAGCTGATGGCAAATAATCTTTTCCGTCTGCTGGCTGATGGCCAAGAAGTGGATGGGGCCCAGTGGATGACGGCGCTGTAACGGCCCTCTAGCCACACCTCTTTACCATCTGCCAGCAGACGGCAAAGATTCTTTGCCATCTGCTGGCTGATGGCAAAGAGGTGGGGCTTTGCCATTAGCTGGCTGATGGCAAAGATGTGGGCCTTTGCCATCCACTGGCTGATGGCAAAGAGGTGGGACTATCTCTCTCCTTGCTCAAAAAAAATCAAAGAGTGAAAAATTAAAGAAAAGAAAACCCCCAGCCTCCCTAAAAAAACCCAGCCACCCCGAAACAGTCCCAGCCCACTCTCGTGCGCGCTGGATAGGGTTCCCCGCCGCCCTCATCGGTCGCCGCCGCCGCCCTCACCGGTCGTCGCCGCCGTCGATTTCCCCTACATGGCCGGAGGATAGGGCATCCCGCCGGTCCATTCCCGCCCCACCGCGAGGGACGAGACCGACCGGTTGCGCCTTCCCGCCGGTCGCCGCCCGCCACTCCAAGGTTCAAGGCCGGCCGCGCCGGTCCCCGTTGGTCGCCGCTCCGGATCCAGGCCGCCCACCGCCCCGTCCCCGTCAGCCCGGTCTATCTCCCGCCGGATCCCATCTTCGCCGCCGTCCGACGCGCCTGCTGCAAGGAGCTGCGACCCCATGTCTCAGAGGAGCTAGCCCCGACGCCACTGACGCCCGAGCGATGCTCCCAAGCTAGGAGCGGCACCAGGACAAGTGAGCTCGTCCCCTTCTCTTCTTCCCTATGGATCAGTGTCCTGGCTCATGTTCTCTGTTCTGTACATGTGTGCAGTTTATTTTCAGAGTACTTGTTGTGTGCAAAATCCTACCCTGGCGCATGTTGTTGGTTGTTTAATTCTGGAATCACAAGTTAATGCATATTGCTATGTGGGTACTGCAATGACTGCTAATGTGTGAACAAATTTCAGAACAGTGAAATGCCTTTTTTGGCTATGCAGAAAATGTACTGCTATATGTGTGTAGTTATACTACTAGTGGTATATGTGTGCAAATGTACTGCTATATAGTTCATATGCTAGATCAAAGGAACTTAATTAGCCTATAGGAAGAACTGAAAATGCCGACATTCTGTAATTTGAGAAATATCAAACATTACAGTGGTCGGGGGTGCGGATAATTGTGGTTAGAAGTTAGAACAGCGAGGTCCAGATCGAGTGCCTGATGCTACGCTTCCCCTTGTGAGATTTATCTGTTTTTCCTCTATAGATGATGCATATATTTGTAATCCTCCATAGACTTTGCTAAATGTTAGCATGTTTCATTTATGTTAGTTCTTCCTGTACTTGCTGAGGTGAAGGGATTATGATTTACAAAATGACACTTATGCCGATAATTTAGGAGAGAACCAGCTTGTATGAAGTTTTTAGCGTGCACTTCTCAAGAAAATATTAGTTAGTAAATGCGGTATGGTGTGATAGTCCCCCTGCCAAGCAGCCTCTTCAGAAAAGAGAAAATATTCTATGATGACATGCAATGTGATTAGTTATGAATGGTAGAAGGTTCCTAAATTGACATGATAGCGTGTTGAAATTTTCTTTACTTGATCATGTTACTTATGGGCAATTGCTTACCTGGTTTCGTCACTTCTGCTATGTGAAAATGTGAAGCAACCACTGGGGAACCGCCACTGGGGATGTGGGACAGCGGGAGTCACATCTGTCACCACCAGGACGCGCTAGCCGCTGCTACCGCAGGGGACACGGGCGCACGTGGAAGCCGCTGCTGCCACGGGGACCATGGGCGCAGGTGGAAGCCGTCGTTGCCTCTGGTCCTTCGGTCGCTTGGCTGGCTTCGAGTGAGTCTGTGAGTTTGAACCACTTCTAGATAAATACATACATATGCTTCAATCTACTTTTAGGATGTTTTCTTTGGCAACCGTGGTTGATTCAGGGGGGGCTCTGTTTGTCACGAGAGTCTACAGGAACATCAAATGCGTAAATTGCTTCTCCGATTCTGTAGGCTATTAGCATAGTAATCTGATGCTCTCAGGTTCTCAGGCGATACTCGGGTGTGTAACTCAAGTCAACTGTTTAGTTCGATTACATGTTAACCAGTTTGTAGTGTGTGCAGAAATTCCTGTGCATTTTTTCTTACCTCTAAACTCTTCTTCAGATTGATTTGGCTATTTTCCATCCATTATATGATAGATTGATGGTTCGCAGACCCATAACAACCCCTTGGAACGCCTCTCCTCTCTATATTTACATGCTTGTAGACTTGTAGAAACACGGGCTAATTGTCTCTGTTTATCTTTATCTTTACATTATAAAATAAAACATAGCTGGGAAGAACAATGGGTCATTTTGCCATGAAGCATGAGAATGATAATACCACCTCAAGTGGGGATAACGCAAAAAAAAGAGTTGTGAATACTCAAACTAGAAAATTTTACTCTTCTGTCAGTTACACAAATGTAAAATTAAGATGAGTGTAGGTGGTCGTTTTTCATCTTAAGGGCCTTTACTGGTTGTATTCTTCACTCTTATGTCGGTTACGTATCTGTAAAATCAAGATGAGTTATATGTGGTCATTTGTATATCTTAAGGGCCTTTACTGGTTGCATTCTTCCTTTTTTCAATTCACATGATCAGTGCCACCTCTTTTGTGTATTACTAGGCTACAGTTTGGCTTTCTATTTACTGCTCCAGTTGGGTTCTATCTCAAACTACAAAAAACATGTGTATCATTCAAATGACGGTTGATGCAAGCTCATGCTTCTCAAAAGTTCAATTGAAGTTTTTGACTCTATTCTTAGTTATGTTTCCTTATCGATAGGAAATTTCATTACTGGACATTTACCTATTATGCAGTTCTTCAGTGAGAGCTGAATTTTCTGAAGCTGACAATGAGCATAGATTTGTTTTCCTTAGATGAAGCATTCTACATTAAATCGTAACTTCGTCAGTACAGGTTGCATGTAATTTTTTCATGGTTAGTTTCATATTATCCCCTTTTCTGTGTGCATTTAGTAGATGCTTATATGAATCTATGCCATCTTCTCTCTTGCTAAAGTTTACATTGACTTCTGTTAAGTTTACATTAAACATTTTCAGTCATCTCTTTTAATGATGTACTTACTCAAAGCTTCTCTCTCCTGCTAGGCTAATTTAGGGACTTTTACTGGATCATATTCATTTTGTAACCTTTCCTTTAGACATTCATCCAATTGAATTTTCGCATCCATGGTGTTCAGTTATTCTCCTTTAACATGTGTGGAGATTGCCTTTTATTTGTCTGTCATGTGATTCATTTATTTCAAAAATCTGGTTAAGCTCATGTTCAGCTCATGTAATGATGTTTTGCATCATTGATCCATTCAAAAATATTTCCCCATTCTTGAATTGTTTGCAGATTCAAGAAATTTAGTTATATTGCAGAACTTGGAACCGAAGGAAGACCCAAACTCCGAGCACCACATTCTCTAAAGGCCCTTCTATTTGAAATACACTTATGCACTTCTATATGTGACTGACATCTAGATGCACTTCTGAAGATCATTTGTATGTCTTGCATGTGGCATAATTGTATCTATGACCGACTTCATTTTTATACGTGCGTTGCACGTGCACGCTTACTAGTGAAAGCAAAAGAGATGATAAGTTTCTGAACCTTCATCATATAACGGACATAGATGTGCACCCACCAAAAAAAGGAACATAGATGTGCAATAGATAATGACCTAGATCACAGGTAGGAGGAATCAAACCATCAGGGTGGGCGGGCGTGGGCAACTAGAAAAGAAGGAGGCGTTGCTGCATACTAATTGGTCGGCGCAGAAGAGTTGCATCGCCGACGAACTTGTTCCATGGATCGAACGAAGTGTTGCATTATAATAATCTTCACATTTTAGTTGCATCATAATAATCTTCTTCTTCTAGTCTTCTTCTTCTAACTTTCTTCTTTCCCATTTTGTAGATTTGCTTCAAATCACGGAAGCTTGGGTTGATGGAGTGCTTGTCTTTAGTTTTTGTTTTGACTTTGTGAAACTTGCTACCTATGATGAAACTGTGTAATATTGATGAAACTATGTATATGTATGGATGAAACTTGCTACTATTGGTAACATGTGTTGGATATAATTGCGTTCATGACTATTGGTAATATGTGTTGAATATGCTATATTGGTCATATATATATATATATATATATATATATATATATGTTTGATTTTCTGTGAAAATGAATTGATATAAGAAAAAACAAAATTAAATGAGGCAATATAGGCACTTTGCCATCGGCTGGCAGATCGCAAAGAGGCCACGTGGCAGCAACCTGTGAAGCGCTCGTCTGGCCTATTTGTTCTCTTTGCCATCCGCCAGCATATGGCAAAGAGCCTACATTCTTTGCCATCAGCTGGCGGATGGCAAAGAGCCTGCAGCCTTTGCCATCAGCTGGCGGATGGCAAAGCACGCCGTTAGCCTCCTAACGTGGCTAACCCCGTTCCTCAGGCTTTGCCATCGGCCAGCTGATGGCAAAGGCTACAGGCTCTTTGCCATCTGCCAGCAGACGGCAAAGAAGCCTTTACCAGAGTTTATTCAGCCCTTTGCCATCAGCCGTCCGTGCCTTTGCCATCTGCCATGGCAGATGGCAAAGTGCATGATTCCAGTAGTGTTGCTCATATGTTTCGAAGCCACCTGCAAAGATGAGGGTGGTTAAGAAAGCCTAATTCTCATGCAGGACTATGTCTCTGGGTGTACTGAATGGATCATGGATAGAGGATGCACTAGTCATATGACCGGTGACAAGTCGTTGTTTGTCGACCCCAACTTAACG
Organism: Triticum aestivum; assembly: GCF_018294505.1. Taxonomy (NCBI): domain Eukaryota; kingdom Viridiplantae; phylum Streptophyta; class Magnoliopsida; order Poales; family Poaceae; genus Triticum; species Triticum aestivum. The sequence continues at coordinate 389,429,357 of NC_057811.1, read as the reverse complement.
GCTTCATCACTGAAGTATATTACTTTCGGCGACAACAACAAAGGAACGGTAATTGGGCTAGGTAACATTTCTATATCCAAGGACAAGAACATTGATGATGTCTTACTTATTCAGTCTCTTGGATTCAATCTCATGTCGGTTGGCAAGCTTTGTGATCTAGGCATGCTGGTTCTATTTTCCATCACCAAATACATTATCTTTATGGCCACTGACAATTCCTTCGTCTTTGAGGGACATAGAAAAGGTGATTTATATATTGTGGATTTCTCTAAGGGTCCCTCAGTCCAAACATGTTTGCTTGCAAAAGCAACCGAAGGTTGGCTGTGGCACCGTAGACTTGGTCACGCAGGTACGAGAAACTTGCAGACACTTGTGAAGAAGAATCATCTTTGTGGCATTCCTGATGTGAAATTCGACACGGATCATCTTTGTGCTGCTTGTGAGGCTGCAAAACTGGACAAGAAACATCATTCTTCCAAGACTGTCATGACCACAACAATACCTCTTGAAATTCTTCATATGGATATATTCGGGCCTCAAAACTATGCCAGCTTTGGTGAAAGTCATTATGGTCTGGTTATTGTGGATGATTTCTCTCGCTACACTTGGGTATTCTTTCTCGAAGACAAGACCTATACTCAAGATATCTTCAAAATATTCACCAAAAAGGCTCAGAATGAATATGATGTGCGAATTAAGCACGTCAGAAGTGACAATGGCACTGAGTTCAAAAATACTAATATTGAAGATTTTCTCGATGAATATGGTATCACTCATGAGTTCACTGCTGCATACACTTCGCAAAAATGGTGTTGTTGAGCGAAAGAATATAATTCTTATTGTAATGGCAATACTAATGATAATCCAGATGCCAATACTAATGAAAATGATCATTCTAAAGGAAATCATCTTCCACGAGTCGCTTATCGAGTTGATCCAACATTAATTCTCGAAGAACTCGAGAACCCAGGCCATCGACCAACAACTCATTCACACAATCGTTTGGCTAACTACAGTGGCAGTTTCTCTTTTGTCTCATTAGCAGAAACTACCAAGTATGAAGAGGCAATGAATGATCCTGATTAGATGGATGCTATGCCAGAAGAGTTGGTACAATTCGAGCTTAATGATGTGTGGGAATTGGTCGACCAACCGAATCCTAAGAAGCACAATATCATAGGTACCAAATGGATCTTTCGAAATAAGCAAGTTGAAGATGGCATTGTGGTAAGAAATAAAGCATGATTGGTTGCTCAAGGGTATACACAGGTAGAAGGTATACACTTCGATGAAACTTATGCTCCCGTTGCCCATCTTGAGGCCATTCGCTTCTTGCATATGCAAATTTCAATGACATCTTGCTATATCAAATGGATGTGTAGAGTGCCTCAATGGTTAAATTGATGAGGGAGGCTATGTTAGACAACCTTCTGGCTTTGAAAATACTCAGTTTCCTAACTAAGTTGTCAGGTTGAAAAAGGCTCCATATGGGCACAAGCAAGCCCTCGAGCGTGTTGACACTCAAAAGTGGCATAGTCATAAAAGTATCTTAGGCTATATCAAGACTAATTCAAACTAGGAAGCCACTTTTGGATGGCTCTCTTCAATAATATCAAGATGGATATGAAGATGGTCCAAAATGGAGTTCGGATGCAAAAGTTATGACAATTTTAGAGCTGCTCGTGTTGACATCAGATTATAAAATGGCCAAAAACTCAATTAAGATGGCCTTGTATGGAAAAAGACTCAACATGAAAGTTGTGCATCTTGTTGAAACGGTTGATTTTGATGTAAAATTGGTCTTAATCCAAGGTCGTATGCAATCTGTAGAGCCAAAATAAGGTTAGAAACAAAAGCTACAGAGTCATTTCGGACCGACTGAGTTGATTTGACTCGGTGAGACCGAGTTGACTCGGTAATTCCGAGTGAAACCACTTCGAAATTCCAAGTGAGATACATAAGATTATAGAAGGTTGGCCACATTCACTTGGTGGGACCGAAGCAAACCACTTAGTGGCTCTGAGTTGATCCGGTAAATTGCCAAATATTCCTGTCTGAGTTAGGTTAGGGTTTTTGATGTTTTGGAGTTTTGGGGTTTTGGGGTTTCGAGTCCACAAAACGGTCCGCCAGATTTCTTGTGTACCGCACTTCCGGCTGGGTCTGCTTTGACATGAGGTGCGGTGCATCACCCCCGGCATCGAGGTTACACGGTGACGTGTTCGTATGCGAACACAATTTTTGACGACTCCACTGGGGACTAAAGATCAATCATCATCATCCATCATGTCCGATCTTCCCAAGCCATCTGAGGTAGTCGCCAGTAACATCATTAAGCGAAGTCTTTTTGAGCTATCAGCCGATATTGCCAAATTTATGAGGAGTACAAGAAGGCACATGAAGAGAAGGAGTTGCAGGAGTTCCTTGGAAACTTCAAGAAGGATCGCTGAGGCAATATCACTCTAATTGGAGAAATCAAGTTCCCTCCTCTTCAAACCGAGCAGGTTAAACCTTCTGTAAGTACTACCTTTTCTCCTGAGCAATTGGCCGAGATTGGGAGTCGTATTGCTGATGGTAATAATCTGGTCTATCAAACTTTCTTTGGAAATACTAGTGCTTAGAAGAATATGCATCAATCATCTAGTTCTAATGTTGGAATGCATGCTTGTTGGGGATATGACCCCACGATGTAAGCCACCGTACAAAGGCCGGGTCATGTTAATGGCAACTCTTGGAGCCAGGCTTCAGATGGGCCAAAGCAATCAGGACCTCCATACATGTCCTGTGGCGGGCATCCTGTAGAGCCCTCCAAACATGTCTTTCGGCAACTCGCGCCAGAATGGATCAAAAATTCCAAAAATATGCTATGGCGGGCCCTCTAGGCCGCCCGCCAGCTCTCCCCCCACACACAAAATCCTTTGTCACGACCACACTAAGCCAAATCTCGTTCTCTAGAGTTCGGCCCCTTCTTCCCGCGCGGTGCGTCTTCTCCCGCCGCTGTCTCCTCCCCGTCGTTGAGCCCGTCCGCGCCTCTCCCGTCGGCATGTCCCAAACTCCCTCACTCTCCTTCTTCTAGGGCGCCGCCGCCACCGCCGCTAGGGCTACGGGTAGGGTGCTGCCGCCGCCACCGCCGCGCCACCGCTAGGGCTAGGGTTAGGGCGCCAATCACCACCAGCAGGTTTAGGTCACCACCGCCGCTAGCTAGGGATAGGGTTAATCAGGGTGCCGCCGCCAGTACGGTTATGTCGCCCCGCGGCTCTTCGAGTATGTCACCGCCAGTAGTTGTCAGCAAGTTTTAATTAGGTTGTGATCAAATGTTTTCTATATATAGTTCTATAGGTTCTCGGGTATATATGATTCATCTTATTAGAGTAGTACTTCTCCGATTGTAAGACAAGTTTGAGTAGTAGAATAGCGAAGCTATCTCAAGTAGGCTGTGTGCATGTGTTTGAAGTGCGCGCGTACACTCGTGTTAGAACTTTTGCTAAGAAAAAGAAAGTTTAAATATGACAAGTACATCCAAATGAGTGCTTAATGGATACGTTATACATTATTTTCAGGGATCCGAAAATGAGTGCCAACATTTTGGCGAAACGTTGATTAATTTCCGTTTCACCAAATTTCTAACACTCAATATGTTCATTTTTTAGCAAAGGCATGCCGAATTTTTTCCATTCATTTTCACCCTTTGTTAATAATAATAAGTGCATCATATGATTAATAGGGATCATGGCACTTCCAACATGCCAAATCTTCAAAAGTAGTTGTGCAGACAGCTTGGAAACTGCAAAGGAATTCATGATCTTTTTTGAACGAGGGGTTCCAAAAATCGGTGGTAACGGTCTTTAACTCAAGCATACAATTATAACCATTTTGCAGTCATTTACTGTCATTGCCACTAATTTGGTTCACATTTTACTTTAGTATTGCATAGTGTGTCCCATGCAAGTAAGGATGAAATTTAACAGTGCAATAGGTGATACTTTGCTCTTCAAGGATGATAAGGGCCGGTCATTCAAGGTGAAGTGAAGAAAGGAAAGCATAAAACCATCATCTACGGCGATGGATGGATGAAGTTCATTTCAAAAAATAAGCTGGTTGGGGGAGAGTACATAGCATTTTACTTAGAAGGGTGGGTCAACAGGTTAAGGATTATCTATTTCTGCAGCCAAGATGATGAGGATGGTGAAGATGATGTGGATGATGAGGATAGTGAGGATCGTGACGATGATGAGGATAGTCATGATGATGAGGATGATGATGATAGTAATGATGGTGAGGATATCCATGACAATGAGGATGACAGCCAAGAAGATGAAGATAGTCATGATGATGAGGATATCCATGACGATGATGATGACCAAGAAGACGAGTATAGTCAGGATGATTACAATGATGTTCAATTCAATTCCCCAAGTTTTTCTCAAAGAATGAAGAAGCCTACGCATAATGAGAGGAACAATCTCTTGGCGATCCTACCACCAACTAAGAACTACATGGGGGTGCCCCTTGTGCACCGTTTAACCAAGTCAAACATGTCATGGTATGTTATGTATTACTTCCTCTCTTTTTTGTTCATGTAACACTAACATTGCAAGATGTATAACATTGTGTGATGTTTGTGCTTCTAATCACGGTGATCATAGAAATTACCCACGAAGATGGTTTCCGACCTGAACATCCCTGCGGTCGGTTCTGCTGGAGTACGCCTTGGAGCGGGGGTTATCACCACTGTTAAGTAAGAGACTGAAATGGACAGGCGCATATCCTTCCATGAGGCCAGCTGGGGGGGTTTCTGACAGGAAAGATACTAATGGTTGAGACACCAGTGGCAATCACACTAAGGAAGAGCTGCCACAACAAGTGGTAGATGTCGTTAACCTCATTTAGAAATAAGTGGCAGATATGAACATTTGTAAGCTCGTGGCGTGTTATTGAGTTTGTTAAGTTGGATGTGGTCCTGTGATATAGTGTGTTAAGTGGAACAAATGTGAACCTTTGTCATTTGTTCTTATAATGGATTAAGATGGTTCAGTTAATGCTATAGATTATATACTTTTGTCAGTTTACTCCTTGTAAATCATGTGTACAAATTTGAGCACAGCAAATTCATAGGAACAAAAATCAATGCTGGTGGCGAGTACTATTCTCCGCCTGCCACAACTATATTATGTTGCACTAGCGAGCGGCAAGGAGTGCCCGCCACTTCAGAGATTCTACTAGTGGCGGGCGCGCGCCCGTCACTGATGCCAGTATAGCAGTGGCGGGAGCCCCTAAGAGCCTTGCCCGCCACTGCTGGGATTTTCTCACCCGCCACTGCTAGGCATTCCTGCAATAGTGTCCCCTTTAATGCCATTCGCAACAATCTTCTTACTCGGGTTTAGGCTGCCGTCACCCCCACAACCCACTATAAGTGAATCATGAATATATTGTAACACCCTACAACAGGAATCCCCCACGTGTGCGCGGCACGGAATGCACCATAGGACAACACCAAAATAAAACATGAAACTTAAACCAATGAAGATCATCAATCAACCCATAGGACAAAAAGAATCTACTCAAACATCATAGGATGGCTATACATCAATGGATAATTATATATAGCATAAAGCACCATGTTCAAGTAGGGGGTACAGTGGGTTCCGCAGAGTGGACCGCTGGTAATGGCTGAGGGAAGATGATGGTGGTATTGAGGAACAAGACGGAGTTGTTGGAGTAGATCGTTGCAAGATGGTTCCCCCGGCGGCACTCCGGCACCACCGAGAGAGAGAGAGGGGGGAGAGAGCCCTGATACGTCTCCAACGTATCTATAATGTTTCATTGTTCCATGCTATTATACTATCTATCTTGGATGTTTTATATGCATTTATATGCTATTTTATACCATTTTCTGGGACTAACCTATTAACCTAGTGCCCAGTGCCAGTTGTTGTTTTTTCCTTGTTTTTGACTTCTACAAAAAATCAATACCAAACGGAACAAAACTTTTTGATGCTTTTTCTTGGACAACAAGACACCCACGAAGCTTCAGGAAGAGGCAAGAAGACCCACGAGGGGCCACAAGCCCTAGGGCGCGCCCCAGGGGGCGCGGCCAGGGGGCTTGTGCCCCCCCCCCCCCCCCCGTGGCTCTCCTAACCCTAACTCGAGATCCATAAATACCCAAATATTCCCCCTACACCAGAGGGCACACCAAAAATATTTTTCCACTGCCACAAGCTTTTGTTCTCATGAGATCCCATCTTGGGGCCTTTTCCGGCACTCTGCCGGAGGGGGATTCGATCACAGAGGGCCTCTACACCAACCTTGCTGCCCTTCCGATGATGTGGGAGTAGATTACCACAGACCTACAGGTCCATAGCTAGTAGCTAGATGGCTTCTTCTCTCTCTTTGATCTTCAATACAATATTCTCCTCGATGTTCTTGGAGTTCTATTCGATGTAATCTACTTTTGTGGTGCGTTTGTTGAGATCCGATGAATTGTGGATTTATGATCAGATTATCTATGAATATTATTTGAGTCTTCTCTGAACTCTTTTATGGATGATTAATATAGCTTTGTATTTCTCTCTGATCTATCGGTTTGGTTTGGGCAACTAGATTGGTTTTTCTTGCAATGGAGAGGTGCTTTGTGATGGGTTCAATCTTGCGGTGTCCTCACCCAGTGACAGTAGTGAAGGAAATATGCCCTAGAGGCAATAATAAAGTTGTTATTTATATTTCCTTATATCATGATAAATGTTTATTATTCATGTTAGAATTGTATTAACCGAAAACTTAGTACATGTGTGAATACATAGACAAACAGGGTGTCCCTAGTATGCCTCTACTAGACTAGCTCGTTAATCAAAGATGGTTAAGTTTCCTAGCCATAGACATGTGTCGTCATTTGATGAACGGCATCACATCTTTAGAGAATGATGTGATGGACAAGACCCATCCGTTAGCTTAGCACTATGATCGTTTAGTTTATTGCTATTGCTTTCTTCATGACTTACATGTTCCTATGACTATGAGAATATGCAAATCCCGAATACCGGAGGAACACTTAGTGTGCTATCAAACATCACAACGTAACTGGTGATTATAAAGATGCTCTACAGGTGTCTCCGATGGTGTTTGTTGAGTTGGCATAGATCGAGATTAGGATTTGTCAATCCGATTGTCGGAGAGGTATCTCTGGGCCCTCTCGATAATGCACATCACTATAATCCTTGCAAGCAATGTGACTAATGATTTAGTTGTGGGATGATGCGTTATGGAATGAGTAAAGAGACTTGCCGGTAACGAGATTGAACTAGGTATAGTGATACCGACGATCGAATCTCGGGCAAGTAACATACCGATGATAAAGGGAATAGCGTATGTCGTTATGCGGTTTGACCGATAAAGATCTTTGTAGAATATGTAGGAGCCAATATGAGCATCCAGGTTCCACTATTGGTTATTGACCGGAGATGTGTCTCGGTCATGTCTACACGGTTCTGAAACCCGTAGGGTCCGCACGCTTAACGTTCGATGATGATTTGTATTATGAGTTTATGTGATTTGATGACCGAAGGTTGTTTGGAGTCCCGGATGAGATCACGGACATGACGAGGAGTCTCGAAATGGTCGAGACATGAAGATTCATATATTGCAAGGTTATATTCGAACACCGGAATGGTTTGGGTTGTTTCGGATAAGTTTCGGAGTACCGGGGGTTACCGGAACCCCCCCCCCCCCGGGAAGTTATTGGGCCTCATGGGCCTAGTGGTGGAAGAGAGGAGGCAGGCCAAGGAGTGGCACGTGCCCCCCCTAGGTCAAACTGAATTGGACTAGGGTTGGGGGCGGCCCCCCTTTCCTTTCTCTCCTCCTCCTTCCCCCTTCTCCTTGTGGGAATAGGAAAGGGGGGGGCGAATCCTACTTGGAGTAGGACTCCACCCCTTGGGCGCGCCACCCTTGGCAGGCCTCCTCCTCCCTCCCTCCTTTATATACGTGGGGAGGGGGCACCATAGAGCACACAAGTTGATCTTTTAGCCGTGTGCGGTGCCCCCCTCCACAGAAACACACCTCGGTCATATCGTCGTAGTGCTTAGGAGAAGCCCTGCGCTGGTAACTTCATCATCACCGTTGCCACGCCGTCGTGCTGACGAAACTCTCCCTCGGCCTCAACTGGATCAAGAGTTCGAGGGACGTCACCGAGCTGAACATGTGCAGATCGCGAAGGTGCCGTGCATTCGGTACTTGGATCGGTTGGATCGCGAAGACGTTCGACTACATCAACCGCGTTACTAAACGCTTCTGCTTTCGGTCTACGAGGGTACGTGGACACACTCTCCCCGCTTGTTGCTATGCTTCTCCTAGATAGATCTTGCATGATCGTAGGAAAATTTTCGAAATACTACGTTCCCCAGCAGTGGCATCCGAGCCAGGTCTATGCGTAGATGTTATATGCATGAGTAGAACACAAAGAGTTGTGGGCGATAATAGTCATACTGCTTACCAGCATGTCATACTTTGATTCAGCGGTATTGTTGGATGAAGCGGCCCAGACCGACATTACATGACCGTGTTCATGAGACTGGTTCTACCGCTATGCTTCGCACACAGGTGGCTAGTTGGTGTCTGTTTCTCCAGCTTTAGTTGAATCGAGTTTGACTACGCCCGGTCCTTGTTGAAGGTTAAAACAACACACTTGACAAAAAATTGTTGTGGTTTTGATGCGTAGGTAAGAACGGTTCTTGCTAGAAGCCCGTAGCAGCCACGTAAAACTTGCAACAACAAAGTAGAGGACGTCTAACTTGTTTTTGCAGGGCTTACTGTGATGTGATATGGTCAAAACGTGATGATATATAAATTGTTGTATCAGATGATCATGTTTTGTAACAGTTATCGGCAACTGGCAGGAGCCATATGGTTGTCGCTTTATTGTATGAAATGCAATCGCCATGTAATTGCTTTACTTTATCACTAAGCGGTAGCGATAGTCGTAGAAGCAATAGTTGGTGAGACAACAACGATGCTTCGATGGAGATCAAGGTGTCAAGCCGGTCACGATGGTGATCATGACGGTGCTTTGGAAATGGAGATCAAAGGCACAAGATGATGAAGGCCATATCATATCACTTATTTTGATTGCATGTGATGTTTATCTTTTATGCATCTTATTTTGCTTAGTACGGTGGTAGCATTATAATATGAGCTCTCACTAAATTTCAAGGTACAAGTGTTCTCCCTGAGTATGCACCGTTGCGACAGTTCGTCGTGCCGAGACACCACATGATGATCGGGTGTGATAAGCTCTAAGTTCACATACAACAGGTTCAGGCCAGTTTTGCACACGCAGAATACTCGGGTTAAACTTGACGAGCCTAGCATATGCAGATATGGCCTCGGAACACTGAGACCGAAAGGTCGAGCGTGAATCATATAGTAGATATGATTAACATAGTGATGCTCACCATTGAAAACTACTCCATCTCACATGATGATCGGACATGGTTTAGTTGATATGGATCACGTGATCACTTAGATGATTAGAGGGATGTCTATCTAAGTGGGAGTTCTTAAGTAATATGATTAATTGAACTTTAATTTATCATGAACTTAGTACCTGATAGTTTTTTGCATCTCTATGTTGTTGTAGATAAATGGCCCGTGCTACTATTCCGTTGAATTTTAATGCGTTCCTAGAGAAAGCTAAGTTGAAAGATGATGGTAGAAACTACACGGACTGGGTCCGTAACTTGAGGATTATCCTCATTGTTGCACAGAAGAATTACGTCCTGGAAGCACCGCTAGGTGCAAGACCTGCTGCAGGAGCAACGCCAAACATTATGAACGCCTGGCAGAGCAAAGCTGATGACTACTCGATAGTTCAGTGTGCCATGGTTTACGGCTTAGAACTGAGACTTCAACGACGTTTTGAACGTCATGGAGCATATGAGATGTTCCAGGAGTTGAGGTTAATATTTCAACCAAATGCCCGGATTGAGAGATATGAAATCTCCAATAAATTCTACAGCTGCAAAATGGAGGAGAATAGTTTTGTAAGTGAACATATACTCAAAATGTCTGGGTACCACAATCACTTGACTCAACTGGGAGTTAATCTTCTGGTTGATAGTGTCATTGACAGAGTTCTTCAATCACTGTCACCAAGCTACAAAAGCTTCATGATGAACTATAATATGCAGGGGATAGATAAGACAATTCCCGAGCTCTTCGCGATGCAAAAGGCTGCGGACATAGAAATCAAGAAGGAGCATCAAGTGTTGATGGTTAACAAGACCACTGGTATCAAGAAGAAGGGCAAAGGGAAGAAGGGGAACTTCAAGAAGAACGGCAAGCAAGTTGTTTCTCAAGTGAAGAAGCCCAAGTCTGTACCTAAGCCTGAGACTAAGTGCTTCTACTTCAAAGGGACTGGTCACTGGAAGCGGAACTGCCCCAAGTATTTGGCGGATAAGAAGGATGGCAAAGCGAAAGGTATATTTGATATACATGTTATTGATGTGTACCTTACTAATGCTCGTAGTACCGCCTGGGTATTTGATACTGGTTCTGTTGCTCATATTTGCAACTTGAAACAGGGGCTACGGATTAAGCGAAGATTGGCTAAGGACGAGGTGACGATGCGCGTGGGAAATGGTTCTAAAGTCGATGTGATCGCTGATAACCCACAAGTATAGGGGATCACAACAGTTTTCGAGGGTAAAGTATTTGACCCAAATTTATAGATTCAACACAAGGGGAGCCAAAGAATATTTGAAGGTATTAGCAGCTGAGTTGTCAATTCAACCACACCTGGAGATTAGTTATCTGTAGCAAGTAATCAGTAGCACAGTAATATGATAGTCTTGATAGTAGTGACAGCAGCAACTGTAACAGTAACAGTGATAGCAGTAATTTGTAGCAAGTGTAATAGTGATGATAGCAATAGTAACGCAGCAAGATCATTAAGGATAAATTCGTAGGCATTGGACCGGTGATTTGTTGGATGATATTCATCATGTGACAGTTATAACCTAGGGCGATACGGCACTAGCTCCAGTTCATCGATATAATGTAGGCATGTATTCCGTAAATAGTCATACGTGCTTTATTAAAAGAACTTGCATGACATCTTTTGTCCTACCCTCCCGTGGCAGCGGGGTCCATATTTGAAACTTAGGGATATTAAGGCCTCCTTTTAATAGAGAACCGGAACAAAGCATTAACACATAGTGAATACATGAATTCCTCAAACTATGGTCATCACCGAGAGTAGGCCCGGTTGTTGTCACTCCGGGGTTGTCGGATCATAACCGTAGTAGGTGACTATAACTTGCAAGATCGGATCTAAAACATGATTATAATGATGAATTCATAAACGGTTCAGATCTGAGTTCATGGCACCCAGCCCCAAAGTGAAAAGCATTAAGCATCGCAAAGTCATAGCAACATCAATCTAAGAACATAGTGGATACTAGGGATCGGGCCCTAACAAAACTAACTCGATTACATGATGAATCTCATCCAACTCCTCACTGTCCAATGAGCCTACGAAGGAATTACTCACTCCCGGTGGGGAGCATCATGGAATTGGCGATGGAGATAGGTTGATGATGATGAAGAACAAAGATCCCCCTCCCTGGAGCCCCAAACGGACTCCAGATCTGCCCTCCCGAGGAAGAACGGGGCTTGGCGGCGGCTCCGTCTCGTGGATCGCGATAATTCTTTTTCCCTCATTTTTTTCTGGAAATATGTGATTTTATAGTGTCAGGGGGGTCGTCAGCGGGGCCACCAGGTGGGTACAACCCACATGGGCACGCCAGGAGAGGGGGGCGCCCTGGTGGGTTGTGCCCACCCAGGTGCCCCTCTCTGGCGGGTCTTGGCTCCATAAATTCTTATTATTGATATAAAATCCTTGCAAATTTTCGTTCCATTCTGAGAACTTTTATTTCTGCACAAAAACAACACCATGGTAGTTCTGCTGAAAACAGCGTCAGTCCGGGGTTAGTTTCATTCAAATCATGCAAATTAGAGTCGAAAACAAGAGGAAAAGCGTGAGAAAAAGTAGATACCTTGGAGACGTATCAACTCCCCCAAGCTTAAACCTTTGCTTGTCCTCAAGCAATTCAGTTGATAAACTGAAAGTGAGAAAGAAAACCTTTTACGAATTCTTTTGCTCTTTTTTGCATAAATAAGCTTAAACAGCACCCAGGTTTTCAGCCAGCATTATAACTAACCATGTCAACAATAACTCTTAAAGATTATAATGAGTCATATCAATGGCATAACCAGCTAGCGAGCAATAATAAGATATCTCAAACGGCAACTCGTTGTCAAAACAACCATGATATAATATGACAATAGTGGTATCTCGCTAGCCCTTTCTGAGACCACAAAACATAAATGCAGAGCTTCTCCAAAGTTCAAGCGGCGACTAAACATTGTAATTCATGGTAGAAAAGATCCAGTCATGACGCACCCAACATTAGCTACACGCAATGCATAAATCATGACAGTTGTGCTCTACTCAGTTTCTGGCGCTTGTTTTAGAAGGTGGTGACACAACATAAAAGTAAATAGAAAGTCCCTTCGCAGAGGGAAGTAGTGATTTGCAGAGGTGCCAGAGCTCAACTTTTAAAATAAATGATATTGTGAGACATGCACCCTTCTCATTCACTTCACGACCATCAGTTATCAACAACTTCCATGCTAAGCATGCTAGTGGTTGTCCCCAAGCGGAAAGTAAACGTTTTGACTCCATTGGTTGTTTGATTATTCAAGAGATGAACTCTTTTTCATATTTGCAATTTGGAACTGAGCATCCCTATTATCGCCCATTTCCTTGTGTGATGGCGAGTGAATAAACACTCGACCTGAGGATAACCCGCTTAGCACAGAAGATACCGACCACCTCCTGTAGTTCCATGAACGATCCAGGCACACAAAACGGATAATTTTTTAGAAGTTTTTAGAGGTGGCACATGAAAATTTACTTAGGACGGCAGGGTAATACCGCATATAGGTAGGTATGGTCGACTCATCTGGAATAACTTTGGGTTCAAGGTTTTTGATGTACAAGCAGAATTCCCACTTAGTACAGGCGATGTCTAGCAATTAAGCTTGGGAAGCGGCCTGCTAGAGAGCAACAACGATCATGACCAGGCATTATGCATAAGTAACATTGGACACTAGCATGAGTAGGATATGAACACCATGAACATAAAAATTATAGAGGCTATGTTGGTTTTGATTCAACTACATGCATGAACATGTACCAAGTCAAGCCACTCGAACCTTCAAAGGAGGATACCATATCATCATATTACATCACAATCATTTTAACACTATGTTGATATCCAAGATAAATCATTATCCACTCCCAGCTACTTATGCATGGCATGAGAAACTATAATCTCTAATTGTCATTGCAAACATGTTTAATCATAATGGGCTGAAGCCTGGATACTAGGTTAAACATATTTACACTAACAGAACAAGTCGAGTTCATACCAGTTTCTCTTTGCCACGGCCAGTTCATCGAATGTCGTCATTATTGCCTTTCACTTGCACGACCGAATGATATGAAAATAATAATAATAATAATAATAATAATAATAATAATAATAATAGTGCAAGAATGTCGTGGACTAAGCTGGAATCTGCAAAACATTTTATTCAACAGGAGAAGACAAGGTAAAATGTGTTCTTTATTAGTTCAACAGTTATTCATATGAGAGCCACTCAACATTTTCATCGTGGTCTTCTCCTCAGTACAACTTGAATGAAAAAGAAAAGAAATTCAGAGAAACACACTGAAATATTTTTGGAGTTTTTGGTTTTCTAGAACAAGCAAATAAAAGGGAAAAGCAAAAAGGAGAAAAACTATTTACACGGGAAAGCTCCCAACAAGCAAAAGAAGAACAAGGAAATCTTTTTGTATTTTCTTTTTAATACTCCTACTAAGCATGCATAGAAAGTAAATTACTACAACTAATTTTTTGGTTTTTCTAAAGTTTTTCAAACACACAAGAAGAAAGCAAGAAAATAAATCTAAGCATGGATGATACAATGAAAAAGTGTGAGCACCGACAGATAGAATGATATGTAGACATGAATATAATGTCGGTGAGAAACACGTACTCCCCCAAGCTTAGGCTTTTGGCCTAAGTTGGTAATCGATCAGTAGCCTGGAGGGTAGTAGGGATCCTGAGGAGCGGGCATCCACTCATCCCCCTGCGGAGGTGCCTGTGCAGCCTCAGCAGCAGCCTGAGTGTTCCAGTAGGCGAGGATGTCTGCAGGCAGAATCCGGTATCCGCCCCTAGCAACAGAATCAAACAGAGCAGGTACAGGCAAGGGGATAACATCACGAGTGTCAAAGCTATAGACGAGGTTATAAGGAATGGCAATATTAGGACTATCATGTGCAAGAAAGTGATGGTGATACATGCTTGCACGGTCTAGGTAAACTGTGGTAAGAGGGACATCATGAGGGCGTATCACAACCTCGAAGTGAGCCGCCAAACGAGTGGCAAAAATCCCACCATGTATTTTCCCTTGAGATTTATTAAGATGGAGGCGACGAGCCACAATAGCTCCCAAGCTATAACTGTTGTCGCCCTCTATTGCACGACGTAAAACAGCAAGGTCTGGTGAACTAAGTGCACCCACCTTCTCCCTAGAAAGCAAGCATTTGGTAATGAAGAGTGCAAAGTAACGAATAGCAGGAAAATGTAAGCCACCGGCAGTGATGGCTGACACTCTCCTCTCATCACCCATTGTCAAAGTGCGATAGAAATCCTCAAACTCAGCCGGCCTAGGCTCAGCCAAGCTCCCATCAGATGGGATCATGTATATGTCACAAAATTCAGTAAGTGGTATCTGGTGGTTTTCAACATATAAATCAAAGCTCACTTCAGGAGGATTATTTCTAGGAAAGAATGTAAAGCTTTGAACAAAGACATTTGTGAGGATTTGGTGTTGGTGACACTCATCTGTGATGAAGTCGGTGAGACCGGCATTGGCAATGAATTGCATGAACTCCTCATGAATTCTAGCTTATTGCAAGAACGGGATGTGCGGCCATTCGCACGGTCATACCTCCGCCAACCTCCGAGGATGGAGACCATTGTGAGAAGACTTCCCAATAACACCCTTGGAGTTCTTCTTAGAGCCAAATTTCCTGAAGATATTCATGTCCGCGTACAATTTTTCCTATGAACAAAAATCTGAATTTTTAGTTCACAAATTTTTTCCAACAAAACTTCACAAAACTAATAGCAACTACTCATAGGGATACATAGAGGCCATAGCAAGCATTCAAACTACTTAGAACACTAAGAATTGAACATGCAAGCACATCTACAGTAGCACCAAGAGTAGCTATTTATTCAAAGTATAAACCACTAAAACAAAAACTAATTGGACAAATGGTGGAGTCACATACCAAGCAACAATCCCCCGAAACAGTTTTGGAAATGGAGCTTCGAGCAAAGAGATCGAAATCCACGGGTTTGAGCTCAAGAACACGGGAGAGAGAGAGCAATGGGGATTTGTTTTTCCGGAGGTGAGTGATGATGTGGGCTAAAGAGATAAGTGAGGGGGCCACGTGGGGACCACAACCCACCAGGGCGCGCCTGGGGGCTCTGGCGCCCCCAGGTGGGTTGTGCCCACCTGGTGCAGCTCCCTCTAGTATTATTTGCACCAAAAATTCTTAAATATTCAGAAAAAAATCATATAAAATTTTCAGGGCATTCTGAGAACTTTTATTTTTGGGTCATTTTTTTTATTGCACGGAAAATTCAGAAAACAGACAAACATGGCATTTTATTTTATTTAACTAATAAAAACAGAAAAAAAAAGGTAGGGACAGAAGGTAGTGCTTACTAAATTAATCAACTTCATACCGTTCAAAAATGATTCATTAATAAGGTTGATCAAGTCTTACTAACAACCACTTTCGATTAGCATGAAACCGAAGAACTTTCGTACATCACTAAGTTACCTCAATGGGGATATGCATTTCCCCAATAATAAGCATTTCATATTTCTTTTTAACATGTAGCGAGCAGACCTCAAACAGTCTAGTCTCTGTGCATCAGTGTCATCCCTGGATCGGTAATGCTGACACGCACAGTACTTGAAGGATTTATAACAGAGTAGCAATCACACACTTATTACATCGAATATCTCAAAAGAGAACTTAATACAATAAATACGGCTTAAGGCCATCTAAAAACGATAACAGCGGAAGGCTTGGAAGATAAAGTGAGTCCATCAACTCCAACGGCATCACTGAGTATAAGACCACGACCTATGACACCTTACTCGTCGTCTGAAAAGTCTGCAACATGATACGTTGCAGCCCGAAAACGGGTCAGCACATGGAATATGCTGGCAATGTAACACATAGAGAGTAATGAACAGAATATTGCTATCACTACATGCATATTTGGCTGGTGGAAAGCTCTATGGTTACAGTTTTGCGAAAAGCCAATTTTTCCCTACCACAAAGGAATAAATTTTATTTAACTATCATGGTGGTTGTTAAACATTGAGAAGGTACCTCCAACTCAATCCCAGTTAAGAACATGATTAACCCAATCAAATTAAATTAAGTAACATGATGATGAGATTCACATGATAATCCAAGAACTAGATACTTAAGATGTCCATAACCGGGGACACGGCTAACCATGATTAGATTGTACACTCTTCAGAGGTTTGCGCACTTTTCCCCACAAGACTCGATCGCCTCCGCTTGATTTCTCGCACTACATGGTGTTTAAGAAATGGATGACCGAGACACAGTCTTTCAGAAATAATACTCTTTACTCCGGGTGGACAGTTACACCTACTTTCCCCTACATCTGCTAGCCCACCTCTTCAAGAGGTCATGTAACCTACTCAACTATGCTAGAGCCCATAATAGCTTGTGGCTGCACACGGAAGTTTCTAGCATGAATAATCTCATGATCCCTTTGAGTCTGGGTGGCGGTCAATAGGATGATCACACGGGTAATCCGGGATATCCAAAAATACAGGCAACACTGGGTTCTCCAGGTGCCTCAATCCACCCAGATGTAAATTAAAGTAGCCACCTTAAGTTGAACCATTAATTAACAATCTCACATCTGTCATGGAAAAATCTCAAACCCAATCCACGTCTACGAGCATAGCATAGCAATATAAGCAAAAGTAGAAGTAACTCCCAATGGTTTGATATAAACAGGGCAATAGGTACTACCTCAACTACTTCCCAAAACCCACATTTTAATCAGATCCTAATCATGCAATAGTTTGAGGATTGATCTAATGCGATAAAACTGGGTGGTAAAGAGATATGATCAAAGTGTTACTTGCCTTGCTGATGATCCGTGAAACCTAGAGACTCGTAGTAGCACGCTTCGCACTCCGGGTACTCTATCGCAAACAAACAATACATACATAAGCAATCAAGCAAGGGTGCATGGATAAAACTCAAAATAAGAGATCTAACCAGAAAGTTCAACTTAACAACTCCAGTTTGCAAAAAGAATCAAATCGAACGAAGCAACGAAACTCAAACGGCGAACAAAACAAGCTTCATTTACTAATCTGGACCTAAGTCAAATTTTACAGTACCAAAATCTTGTTCAAGTTGGTTAAACAGAAAGAGGGTTTCGAGACGAAACTCTAGGCGCTTGAATCGCCTGATTCCGATAAACGAGCGAAAAGTTATACTAAAACGAAAAACAGATCAGAAATCACGATCGAAAATAATCGCGAAAAATCCGAGAAAAAGAAAAACTGACGAACAGGCTAATGAACGAACGTTCCTTGTCTGTAACTATCGGGCGAAAACCGTTCGTTAAAACGAACATATGGACGAACGTCCGCAAAATAAATAAACCGGAAAAAAAAACTAAACCGATCTATATATAAAAAAAGCAACCGCGGGTTTTATAAAAAAACCGATCGGTTTTCCGGGAAAGACCGGCGGCGGCGGCTACCTCGGGTCTGGCGGGATTCCGACGAGGCGCGGGACGGCGGCGGCTCCGGCGGCAGGCTCCGGCGGGGTCGGCGGCGGCCGGCGGTGAGGGCGGGCGGCGGCGGCGGCGGAACGGCGATGGCGGCGGCGTTCAGCGGCGGGGCGGCTCGGCCCGGGGTGGGGAAGAGGTGGCGGCGGGCGGCGGTACTTAAAGGGGTCGGGGGGGTCCGACCTGGGGGAGGGGGCACCCCCAGGCGGCGGCGGCGGCGCAGACCCGGACTCCGGCGGGAGTCCGGCTCGGCCACGCTCGGGCGAGGCGGCGCGGGCAGATGGGCCGGCTGGGCCTTCGGTCCAGTTCGGTCCGCGGGCGAAAATATTATTTAAAAAAAACAATTTGCCGAAACTTAAATAAATCCTAGAAAACTAAATAAAAATCTAAAAATGCCAAAACAAATTTTCTCCGTCTAAATAAAATATTTAGAACAAGATGAGCATTTATTTGGGCCTAAAATGCAATTTTGAAAAACGCATATTTTCCTAGTTCAAATAAAATCAAATATTTTTTTTAATATTTTCCTCCAATATTTCATTATTTTTGGAGAAGTCATATTTTCGGAGAGAAAACCCAAATATGAAAATAATGAAATCCCCAACTCTCTCCGTGGGTCCTTGAGTTGCATAGAATTTATAGGATCGCAAAACAAATGCAATAAAATATGTTATGCATGAATGATCTATGTATAACATTCCAAATTGAAAATTTGGGATGTTACAAACCTACCCCCCCCCCCCTTAAGATGAATCTCGCCCTCGAGATTCGGGTTGGCTAGAAAATAGGTGAGAGTGGTCCTTCCGTAGATCTTCCTCTCGCTCCCAGGTGGCTTCCTCCTCGGTATGGTGACTCCACTGAACTTTGCAAAACTTGATAACCTTGCTGCGGGTGACTCGGCTGGCATATTCGAGAATCTTGACTGGTTTCTCCTCATAGGTCAAATCGCTATCCAGCTGAATCGCTTCCAATGGCACTGTATCTCTCAGTGGTATCTCAGCCATCTCTGCATGGCACTTCTTCAGCTGAGAAACATGGAACACGTCGTGAACTCCCGACAATCCTCCGGGCAATTCCAACTTGTAAGCAACTTCACCCATACGCTCCAAAACTTTGTATGGTCCTACAAAACGTGGTGCTAACTTTCCCTTAATTCCAAAGCGTTTCACTCCTCGAAGTGGTGATACTCGAAGATAAACTCGGTCTCCGACTTCGTAAACTGTCTCCTTGCGTTTAGAATCCGCATAACTCTTCTGCCTGGACTGGGCTACCTTGAGCCTATCGCGAATCAACTTCACTTTCTGTTCAGACTCTTTAATCAAATCTGGTCCAAACAACTGGCGGTCTCCAACTTCGTCTCACAACAACGGTGTCCTGCACCTCCTTCCGTACAGAGCTTCAAAAGGGGCTATCTTCAAACTGGATTGATAACTGTTGTTGTAAGAGAACTCTGCATACGGCAAATTGTCGTCCCAACTAGATCCATAATCTAGCGCACAAGCTCTCAGCATGTCCTCCAAAATTTGATTGACTCTCTCGGTCTGTCCGTCTGTCTGTGGATGAAAGGTTGTACTGAACTCTAGCCTGGTACCCAAAGTTTCGTGCAATTGATTCCAAAACTTTGAAGTAAACTAGGTTCCTCTATCTGATACAATGGTCCTCGGAACTCCATGCAGACATACGATCCTGGTCATGTATATCTTTGCCAACTTAGCACTTGTATAAGTGGTCTTAACTGGGATGAAATGAGCTACCTTCGTCAAACGATCGACTACAACCCATATCGAGTCATAGCCTGAACGATTCCTGGGCAATCCTGTGATAAAATCCATGCCTAGCTTATCCCACTTCCATTCGGGTATCGGCAATGGTTGTAGCAATCCTGCTGGCTTCTGATGCTCTGCCTTTACTCTCTGACATACATCACAAACGGCTACATACTCAGCAATATCCTTCTTCATTCCGGTCCACCAGAAACTGTCCCTTAAATCCAGGTACATCTTGGTATTTCCTGGGTGAATGGAATATGGTGAATCATGGGCCTCTTGCAAGATCAACTTCCTGATCTCCAGATCATTGGGCACATAAATGCGGTCCTCAAACCATAAGGTATCGTGCTCATCCTCACGAAATCCCTTGGCTTTTCCTTTACTCATCCTTTCCTTTATCTCGGCAATTTCCTTGTCTGTCTTCTGAGCTTCTCTGATCTTATCCATCAAAGTAGACTGAATCTCCAATGCTGCCACATAGCCTCTCGGAACTATTTCCAAACATAGTTCACGAAGATCCTCTGCTAACTCCTTGGGTAACTCTCCGGTCATGAGTGTGTTGACATGGCTCTTGCGGCTCAACGCATTGGCTACTACGTTAGCCCTCCCTGGGTGATAATGCAATCTCATATCATAATCCTTAATGAGCTCCAACCATCTCCTTTGCCTGAGATTCAACTCCTTCTGCATGAAAATGTACTTCAAACTCTTGTGATCCGTGTACACCTCACAATGGTTTCCGATGAGAAAATGTCTCCATGTCGTCAACGCACGTACTACGGCTGCTAACTCCAAATCATGTGTAGCATAATTCAACTCATGGGGTTTAAGTTGTCGTGAGGCATATGAAACAACTCTTCCCTCCCGCATTAGTACTGCTCCAAGTCCTCGACGAGAAGCGTCACAATATACTTCATAATCCTTGCGTTGATCTGGCAAAATCAACACTGGCGCTGTAACCAAACGTTTCTTCAACTCCTGGAAACTAGCCTCACATTCCTCAGTCCAATTGAATTTGGTGTCGTTCTTCAACAACTCCGTCATAGGCTTTGCAATCTTGAGAAATTCTCGATGAATCTCCGGTAATATCCTGCGAGTCCCAGAAAACTCCAGATTTCCCCAACTGTCGTGGGTGACTCCCAATTTGTCACAGTGTTAACCTTGGTGGGATCTACTGCTATTCCTTCTCCGGATATAACATGTCCAAGGAATCCAACTTCCTTTAACCAAAACTCGCACTTGCCGAACTTGGCATATAACTGATGTTCTCTGAGCTTTCCAAGTACCAAACGCAAATGCTCCTTATGCTCTTCTTCATTCTTCGAATAGACCAGAATATCATCAATGAATACTACAACGAACTTATCCAAAAACTCCATAAACACTTTGTTCATCATGTTCATGAAATAGGCGGGTGCGTTAGTCAGGCCGAATGACATAACGGTGTACTCATATAGCCCATACCTTGTGGTAAAAGCTGTCTTGGGTATATCCTTCTCTCGAATCTTCAACTGGTGGTATCCTGATCGCAAATCAATCTTGGAAAATACTTTAGCTCCTTGTAGTCGGTCAAACAAATCATTGATCATTGGCAGTGGGTACTTGTTCTTAATTGTTACTTCATTCAATGCACGATAATCAACAACCATCCTCAACGATCCATCTTTCTTCTCCACTAGAAGTACGGGTGATCCCCAAGGTGACGAACTTGGGCGAATATATCCTTTATCCAGTAACTCCTTAATCTGCTTCTTAATTTCTTCCAAATCCTTAGCGGGCATCCTGTACGGTCTCTTAGATATTGGCCCAGTGCCTGGCAAAAGTTCAATCAAAAACTCGATATCTCTATCCGGTGGCATGCCTAGCAACTCCTCTGGAAATATGTCAGGGAAATCCTTCACCACTGGCACTTCCTCCTGTACAACTCCTGATAAGGAATTCACTTGACTCCTCTTCGGCACATGCCGGGATACATACTTAATCCTTCTTCCTTCTGGGGTAGTAAGCAAAATCGTCTTACTGGCCCAATCGATGTTTCCTCCATACATCGATAGCCAATCCATTCCCAAAATCACATCCAAACCTTGCGACTCCAAAACTATTAGGTCTGAGGGGAAAACATGCCTACCTATGGCCAATGGCATCTGAAAACATCCTTGGCTTGCCATATACTCTGCTCCTGGCGAGGTTACTAACATAGGTGTTCTAAGAAATTTGGTGGGCAACTTAAACTTATCCACAAATCCCCTTGATATGTATGAATGCGATGCACCAGTATCAAAAAGAACGATTGCAGTAAATGACTTAACCAAAAACTTACCTATTACTGCATGAGGCTGTGCTTCAACCTCCTCCACATTAACGTGGTTCACCTGTCCCCTGTTGAAAGGGTTCGGCTTCTTCCCCGAGCTTCCATTGCCATTTCCATTCTTAGCTTCCGGACATTCAGTTGCATAATGTCCAGTCTTCTGGCACTTGAAACAAGTAACGTGGCTTAGATCCCTCTTGGCTGGGGTTGATGGGTTGGTACGGTTCTGTCCGTTGCTTCCTCCGTTCCCATTGCCATTCTTGGGGCCACTATGATTGTGCGAGCTCCCTCCATTGTGATTGTGACCTCCATGGTTATGCTGAAGGTGTCCTCCCGAGTTCGGGGTAAAACGAGGCTTCTGGTGAGCTCCTGTACTGTACTTTCCTTGTCCATACTTCCTCTTACGGCTCTCAATCTGCTGTTGTTTCCCTTCAATCATGAGAGCTCTATCTACCAACTCCTGGTAGTTGTTAAAAGTTGCCACCATCAACTGCATGCTCAGCTCATCATTCAGTCCTTCCAGAAACTTCTCCTGCTTAGCTGCATCCGTAGCAACGTCATCTGGGGCATAACATGCTAACTTACTGAAATCCTCCACGTACTGGCCAACGGTACGTCCTCCTTGGCGTAAGTTGCGAAACTCACGCTTCTTCATGGCCATAGCTCCTGCTGAAACATGGGTAGTACGGAAAGCTTGCTGAAACTGGTCCCATGTGACGATGTCAATGGGGTGAGTGGCTGTGTAATTCTCCCACCATGATGTTGCGGGTCCATCAACCTGATGTGCGGCAAAACGCACTCTCTCCGCATCTGTGCATCCTGCAGTGGTCAGCTCCCTTCCAACCTTGCGGAGCCAATCATCTGCCACAATCGGCTCGGTGCTACTGGAGAACACCGGTGGATTCAGCCTAAGAAAACGGGCTTAGTGATCAACAGGTGGTGGTGGTGGTGGGTTGTTGTTGTTTTTGTTGCCCTGGTTCTGAACTAGCGCTTGCATCAGGGCATTCTGCTGCTGAATCAACTGAGTGATCTCCGGTGGGAAAACAAATCCGGTGTCGCGTCTCGGAGGCATCTGATGGGTTTAGAAAAGATGAGAAAATAGGATAGAATGAGGTCTAGAGGGAAAACACTACCCATATGCACATGAGACAAACACAATCATATCACTCCAATCAATTCAAACAAGGCATACAATCGATCTAACTATCGTTACAAAGTGCTTGGACTATACTATATACATGGTGGAATACTACTACTAATTTGGTGGTCTACTAGAAAAATTGCTCAGTCGAAGATTCCATGATATCTGCTCCAGCTTCATCAACATAGTCATCATCGCTATCGTCAGGGTCCGAGTCAGTGTCGTCGATGATGATGTAGTTCTCCGGGCAAGTAGAATCGTCATCATCTCCTCCTGGTGTTGGGTCTCCCATGAATACTCCGATCTTCTTTATCAGGTCGTCATTCTTCCCCACTAGTGCGACGATTTCCTCCATATAATCTTCGCGTGTAGCCTTGAGTTCTTCCTCCAGCTCCATGATCCTTGTCATTGCCTTCTTCAGTTCTATCATGTCTGCGCATATCTGGTTCTCCTGGCGACGAATGTGCTGGTTTAACTCCTGAATGAAAGCTGCAATAGATCTATCCTTCCTGGTGCTGATCATCTCCCATTGCTCGTCTCGGCGTCCACAAATCTGATAGATAGTATCCTTGAGATCATTGTGGTACACTTCTCCAATGCGTCCCATGGTGATGTGGGCTGCCATACTCTTTCCTAGACTCCAGGTTGGTGCATCAAAGGAAAACTCTATGGGCTCAGTGGCTGGCACGAACGTCCTTCCTGGAACTTGAACTTGAATCATCCAGCGCTCCTCTTCTGGTAGTGTGGCGTTGTAGGTTTCGGTGAAGCTTGGTATTCCGATGTTCAGGTACTTAGTAACTTCCTTCAAGTGTCGTCCAAAAGGTGTATCCTCATCCGGTTGCGCGAACTTGTTCCTTGCATCCGCCAACCTAAAAGAGTGGAAGAAAGGAGAGGAGTTAGAAATGAGAAGAGAGTAGAAAGCTAGGGCTTTAGCTTAGTGGTCGTGTCCTACAGTCAGCGTGTGCTCTAATACCATCTTTGTAGCGACCAGACCTCAAACAGTCTAGTCTCTGTGCATCAGTGTCATCCCTGGATCGGTAATGCTGACACGCACAGTACTTGAAGGATTTATAACAGAGTAGCAATCACACACTTATTACATCGAATGTCTCAAAAGAGAACTTATTACAATAAATATGGCTTAAGGCCATCTAAAAACGATAACAGCGGAAGGCTTGGAAGATAAAGTGAGTCCATCAACTCCAACGGCATCACTGAGTATAAGACCACGACCTATGGCACCTTACTCGTCGTTTGAAAAGTCTGCAACATGATACGTTGCAGCCCGAAAACGGGTCAGCACATGGAATATGCTGGCAATGTAACACATAGAGAGTAATGAACAGAATAATGCTATCACTACATGCATATTTGGCTGGTGGAAAGCTCTATGGTTACAGTTTTGCAAAAAGCCAATTTTTCCCTACCACAAAGGAATAAATTTTATTTAACTATCATGGTGGTTGTTAAACATTGAGAAGGTACCTCCAACTCAATCCCAATTAAGAACGTGATTAACCCAATCAAATTAAATTAAGTAACATGATGATGAGATTCACATGATAATCCAAGAACTAGATACTTAAGATGTCCATAACCGGGGACACGGCTAACCATGATTAGATTGTACACTCTGCAGAGGTTTGCGCACTTTTCCCCACAAGACTCGATCGCCTCCGCTTGATTTCTCGCAATACACGGTGTTTGAGAAACTGATGACCGAGACACAGTCTTTCAGAAAGAATACTCTTTACTCCGGGTGGACAGTTACACCTACTTTCCCCTACATCTGCTAGCCCACCTCTTCAAGAGGTCATGTAACCTACTCAACTATGCTAGAGCCCATAATAGCTTGTGGCTGCACACGGAAGTTTCTAGCATGAATAATCTCATGATCCCTTTGAGTCTGGATGGGGGTCCATAGGATGATCACACGGGTACTCCGGGATATCCAAAAATACAGGCAACACTGGGTTCTCCAGGTGCCTCAATCCACCCAGATGTAAATTCAAGTAGCCACCTTAAGTTGAACCATTAATTAACAATCTCACATATGTCATGGAAAAATCTCAAACCCAATCCACGTCTACGAGCATAGCATAGCAATATAAGCAAACGTAGAAGTAACTCCCAATGGTTTGATATAAACAGGGCAATAGGTACTACCTCAACTACTTCCTAAAACCCACATTTTAATCAGATCCTAATCATGCAATAGTTTGAGGATTGATCTAATGCAATAAAACTGGGTGGTAAAGAGATATGATCAAAGTGTTACTTGCCTTGCTGATGATCCGTGAAACCTAGAGACTCGTAGTAGCACGCTTCGCACTCCGGGTACTCTATCGCAAACAAACAATACATACATAAGCAATCAAGCAAGGGTGCACAGATAAAACTCAAAATAAGAGATCTAACCAAAAAGTTCAACTTAAGAACTCCAGTTTGCCAAAAGAATCAAATCGAACGAAGCAACGAAACTCAAACGATGAACGAAACCAGCTTCGTTTACTAATCTGGACCTAAGTCAAATTTTACAGTACCAAAATCTTGTTCAAGTTGGTTAAACAGAAAGAGGGTTTCGAGACGAAACTCTAGGCACTTGAATCGCCTGATTCCGATAAACGAGCAAAAAGTTATACTAAAACGAAAAACAGGTCGGAAATCGCGATCGAAAATAATCGCGAAAAATCTGAGAAAAAGAAAAACTGACGAACAGGATAACGAACGAACGTTATTTGTCTGTAACTATCGGGCGAAAACCGTTCGTTAAAACGAACGTACGGACGAACGTCCGCAAAATAAATAAACCAGAAAAAAAAAACTAAACCGATCTATATATATATAAAACAACCGCGGGTTATATAAAAAACCGATCGATTTTCCGGGAAAGACCGGCGGCGGAGGCTACCTCGGGTCCAGCGGGATTCCGGCGAGGCGCGGGACGGTGGCGGCTCCGGCGGCGGGCTC
This sequence comes from Triticum aestivum, assembly GCF_018294505.1. NCBI lineage: Eukaryota > Viridiplantae > Streptophyta > Magnoliopsida > Poales > Poaceae > Triticum > Triticum aestivum. The sequence goes on along the minus strand of NC_057811.1, from coordinate 389,403,185 downwards.
CGGCGGGGTCGGCGTCGGGCGGCGGGCGGCGGTGAGGGCTGGCAGCGGCGGCTCCATGCGGCGGCGGTGAAACGGCGATGGCGGCGGCGTTCAGCGGCGGGGCGGCTCGGCTCGGGGTGGGGAAGAGGTGGCGGCGGGCGGCAGTACTCAAAGGGGTCGGGGGGCGTCCGACTTGGGGGAGGGGGCACCCCCGGGCGGCGGCGGCGGCGGCGGCGCTGACCCGGACTCCGGCGGGAGTACGGCTCGGCCACGCTCGGGCGAGGCGGCGCGGGCAGATGGGCCGGCTGGGCCTTCGGCCCAGTTCGGTCCGCGGGCGAAAATAATAATATTATTTAAAAAAATCAATTTCACCGAAAGTTAAATAAATCCTAGAAAAATAAATAAAAATCTAAAAATGCCAAAACAAATTTTCTTCATCTAAATAAAATATTTAGAACAAGATGAACATTTATTTGAGCCTAAAATGCAATTTTGAAAAACGCATATTTTTCCTAGTTCAAATAAAATCAAATATTTGTTTTTAATATTTTTCCTCCAATATTTCATTATTTTTGGAGAAGTCATATTATCTCCTCTCATATAATTGATATGAATAATTTCGGAGAGAAAATAATTAAAACAAATGATCCTATTTTCAAAATTTGAGATAACCCAAATATGAAAATAACGAAATCCCCAACTCTCTCCGTGGGTCCTTGAGTTGCATAGAATTTCTAGGATCGCAAAACAAATGCAATAAAATATGTTATGCATTAATGATCTATGTATAACATTCCAAATTGAAAAATTGGTATGTTACATAACAGTAGGCAGAGGTATTTGAAAACTTCCAATAATGATTGTCGGAGTTTTTTCAATAACATTAATACCATTCACTTGGAATTGTTTCTTCGAAAAGTGCACCGTATGCTCATTACCATTGATATGAAAAGTGACCTTGCTTTAACTACAATCAATAACAGCCCCTGCAGTATTCAAGAAGGGTCTACCAAGGATAATCGACATGTTGTCGTCCTCGGGCATCTCAAGTATAACAAAGTCAGTCAAAATAGTAACATTAGTAACAACAACGGGCACATCCTCACAGATACCGATAGGTATGGCAGTTGACTTGTCAGCCATTTACAAAGATATTTCAGTAGGTGTGAGTTTATTCAAGTCAAGTCTTTTACATAAAGAAAAAGGCATAACACTAACACCAGCTCCTAAATCACACAAAGCAGTTTTCACATAATTATTTCTAATGGAGCAAGGTATAGTTGGTATTCCCGGATCTCCAAGTTTTTTAGGTACTCCATCTTTAAAGGTATAATTAGCAAGCATAGTGGAGATTCCAGCTTCCGGTATTTTCCTCTTATTAGTGATGATGTCTTTCATATACTTTGCATAAGGAGGCATTTTCAAGATATCAGTCAAGCAAGTACGCAAGAAGACTGGCCTCAGCATTTCAGCAAAGCGTTCAAATTCTTCTTCATCATTCTTTTTAGTTGACTTGGGTGGAAAAGGCATAGGTTTTTGAACCCACGGTTCTCTTTCTTTACCATGCTTTCTAGCAATGAAGTCTCCTTTATCATACCTTTTATTCTTCGGTTGTGGGTTATCAAGATCAACTGGAGGTTCTATCTCAACATCATTATCTAGTTCTTTTTCATTTGATTGAATATCTTCATGAACATCAACATTATCTTTTCATTATCACTAGGTGGATGTACCAGATTGAGTTTCAGCATCAGAGATAGAAGTTTCATTTTCATTATCAGGAGGTTTTTCTATTTCAGGTTCACTAGAAGCGTGCAAAGTCCTATCATTTTTCTTTTTCTTTTTCTTTTTAGAAGGACTAGGTGCACTAGTGTTAGCTCTTTGTGAATCTTGTTCTATTCTTTTGGGTGTCCCTCAGGATAAAGTGGTTCCTGAGTCATTTTACCTCCTCTAGTTGCAACTCTAACAACAAAGTCATGCATATTATGATTCATTTCATCAAGTAATTCTCTTTGTGATTTAGCAACTTGTTCTAACTGAGTTTGAACCATAGAAGCATGTTTTCCAACACCTCTAACATCATTTGAGATTCTAAATAACAAGTCACTCAAGCAAGCAATCATATCAGAATTGTACTTCAATTGTTTCATAACATTTGCATTGAAGTGATCTTGTTTTCTAATATAGTTTTCAAACTCATAAAGGCATTGACTAGGATGCATATTGTGGGGATTATCATTTTCATTGAACTTCATAAGAGAATTTACCTCTACCACCTTAGGCAGTGGTGGTGTATTAAGCCCATGTATTTCTTCAATAGGAGGTAAATTTTTAATATCTTCAGCTTTAATACCTTTTTCCATCATAGATTTCTTTGCCTCTTGCATATCTTTAGGACTGAGATATAATATACTCTTCTTCGGAGTGGGTTTAGCCGGTGGTTCAGGAATAGTCCAATCATCATAATTTTTCAATATGTTATTCAATAATTCTTCAGCTTGAGCAATAGTTAGTTCCCTGAAAACACAACCAGCACAACTATCTAGGAAGTCCCTAGAAGCATCGGTTAGTCCATTATAGAAGATATCAAGTATTTCATTTTTCTTAAGAGGATGATCAGGCAAAGCATTAAGTAACTGGCAAAGCCTCCCCCAAGCTTGTGGGAGACTCTCTTCTTTAATTTGCACAAAGTAAAATATTTCCTGTAAGGCAGCTTGTTTCATATGTGCAGGATTTTTTTCCAGAGAAGTAATAAATCATATCCTGGGGACTACGCACACAACTAGGAGCAAGAGTATTGTACCAAGCTTTAGCATCACCCTTTAATGAGAAAGGAACCAATTTGAGAATAAAGTAGTAGCGAGTTTTCTCATCATGAGTAAAAAGCATGGCTATATCATTCAACTTAGTAAGATGTGCCACAATAGTTTCAATTTCATAACCATGGAAAGGATCAGATTCAACCAAAATAATTAACTCTGGGTCGACAGAGAATTCATAATCCTTATCAGCAATACAAATAGGTGAAGTAGCAAACTTAGGATCACATTTCATTCTAGCATTCAAAGATTTTTCTTTATACTTGCATAATAATTACTCTAGATCATCTCTATCATTGCAAGCAAGAATATCTCTAGTTGCTTCTTCACTCATAACATAACATTCCGGTACCTTAGGCAATTCATATCTAGGAAGGCTAGTTCTAGCAGGTGTTTCAGGAGTTTCAGTTTCAAGCTCATCATCAGATTCAACAACATCATGTTGTATAACTCTAGCAATTTGTTTATCAAGAAAGTCACCAAGTGGCACATCATCATTATCAAGCAAGGTACTAGCATCATCAAGCATCATTCATAGTAGAAGTAGCATCATCGATAACTTGCGACATATCAGGATTAATAGCATGTGCTGGTGTTGCAAGTTTACCCATAACAGAAGGTGAATCTAAAGCGGAACTAGATGGCAATTTCTTACCTCCCCTCGTACTTGAGGGAAATATCTTCAGTTTAGGATCCTTCAGATTCTTCATAGTGATAATATGATAATAATCCCAAGTGACTCAACAAATATAGCTATGCTCCCCGGCAACGGCGCCAGAAAAAGGTCTTGATAACCCACAAGTATATGGGATCGCAACAGATTTCGAGGGTAAAGTATTTAACCCAAATTTATAGATTCGACACAAGGGGAGCCAAAGAATATTTGAAGGTATTAGCAGTTGAGTTGTCAATTCAACCACGCCCGGAGATTAATTATCTGCAGCAAGTAATCAGTAGCACAGTAATACGATAGTTTTGATAGTAGTGACAGCAGCAACGGTAATAGTAACAGTGATAGCAATAATTTGTAGCAAGTGTAACAGTGATGATAGCAATAGTAACGCAGCAAGATCAATAAGGATAAATTCGTAGGCATTGGATCGGTGATTTGTTGGATGATATTCATCATGTGACAGTTATAACCTAGGGCGATACGGCACTAGCTCCAGTTCATCGATATAATGTAGGCATGTATTCCGTAAATAGTCATACATGCTTTATTAAAACAACTTGCATGACATCTTTTGTCCTATCCTCCCGTGGTAGCGGGGTCCATATTGGAAACTAAGGGATATTAAGGCCTCCTTTTAATAGAGAACCGGAACAAAGCATTAACACATAGTGAATACATGAACTCCTCAAACTACGGTCAACACCGAGAGTGGGCCCGGTTGTTGTCACTCCGGGGTTGTCGGATCATAACCGTAGTAGGTGACTATAACTTGCAAGATCGGATCTAAAACATGGATATAATTATGAATTCATAAACGGTTCAGATATGAGTTCATGGCACCCGGGCCCAAAGTGACAAGCATTAAGCATAGCAAAGTCATAGCAACATCAATCTAAGAACATGGTGGATACTAGGGATCGGGCCCTAACAAAACTAACTCGATTACATGATGAATCTCATCCAACTCCTCACCGACCAGCGAGCCTACGAAGGAACTACTCACTCCCGGTGGAGAGCATCATGGAATTGGCAGTGGAGATGGGTTGATGATGACAAAGAACGAAGATCCCCCTCTCTGGAGCCCCAAACGGACTCCAGATCTTCCCTCCCGAGGAAGAACAGGGCTTGGCGGCGGCTCTCATGGATTGCGATAATTATTTTTCCTTCATTTTTTTCTGGAAATATGTGATTTTATAGTGTGAGGGGGATCGTCAGCAAGGCCACCAGGTGGGTACAACCCACCTGGGCGCGCTAGGAGAGGGGGCGCGCCCTGGGGGGTTGTTCCCACCCAGGTGCCCCTCTCCGGCAGGTCTTGGCTCCAGAAATTCTTATTATTAATATAAAAAATCCTCGCAAAGTTTCGTTCCATTCCGAGAACTTTTATTTCTGCACAAAAACAACACCATGGTAGTTCTGCTGAAAACAGCGTCAGTCCGGGGTTAGTTTCATTCAAATCATGCAAATTAGAGTCCAAAACAAGAGGAAAAGCGTGAGAAAAGTAGATACGTTGGAGACGTATCAATCATCGTCGGCACGCTACCTCTACATCTACCTTCGGGATTAGTTTTAGACCTGAATAATTGTTATTTGGTGCCATCGTTAAGCATGAGCATTATATCTGGATCTTGTTTGATGTGATATGGTTATCCATTTAAATCAGAGAATAATGGTTGTTCTATTTATATGAGTAATATCTTTTATGTTCATGCACCCTTGATGAGTGGTCTATTTTTATTGAATCTCGATAGTAGTGATACACATATTCATAGTATTGAAGCCAAAAGGTATAAGTTTAATAATGATAGTGCAACTTATTTGTGGCACTGCCGTTTAGGTCATATTGGTGTAAAGCACATGAAGAAAATCCATGCTGATGGGTTTTGGAATCACTTGATTATGAATCACTTGATGCCTGCGAACTATGCCTCATGGGCAAGATGACTAAGACTCCGTTCTCCGGAACAATGGACCGAGCAACAGACTTGTTGGAAATAATACATACTGATGTATGCGGTCCGATGAGTGTTGAGGCTCGCGGCGGGTATCATTATTTTCTGACCTTCACAGATGATTTGAGCAGATATGGGTATATCTACTTGATGAAACATAAGTCTGAAACATTTGAAAGTTTCAAAGAATTTCAGAGTGAAGTGGAAGATCATTGTAAAGAAATAAAGTTTCTACGATCTGATCATGGAGGTGAATATTTGAGTTACGAGTTTGGTCTTCATTTGAAACAATGCGGAATAATTTCGCAACTCACGCCACCCAGAACACCACAGCGTAATGGCGTGTCCGAACGTCGTAACCGCACTTTATTAGATATGGTGCGATCTATGATGTCTCTTACTGATTTACCGCTATCGTTTTGGGGTTATGCTTTAGAGACGGCTGCATTCACGTTAAATAGGGCACCATCTAAATCTGTTGAGATGACACCATATGAACTATGGTTTGGCAAGAAACCGAAGTTGTCGTTTCTTAAAGTTTGGGGTTGCGATGCTTATGTCAAAAAGCTTCAACCTGATAAGCTCGAACCCAAATCAGAGAAATGTGTCTTCATAGGATACCCAAAGGAGACTGTTGGGTACACCTTCTATCACAGATCCGAATGCAAAATGTTCGTTGCTAAGAATGGATCCTTTCTAGAGAAGGAGTTTCTCTCGAAAGAAGTGAGTGGGAGGAAAGTAGAACTTGATGAGGTAATTGTACATGCTCCCTTATTGGAAAATAGTTCATCACAGAAATCAGTTCCAGTGATTCCTACACCAATTAGTGAGGAAGCTAATGATAATGATCATGAAGCTTCTGATCAAGTTACTACCGAACCTCGTAGGTCAACCAGAGTAAGATCCGCATCAGAGTGGTACGGTAATCCTATTCTGGACGTCATGTTACTTGACCATGACGAACCTACGAACTATGAGGAAGCGATGATGAGCCCAGATTCCACGTAATGGCTTGAGGCCATGAAATCTGAGATGGGATCCATGTATGAGAACAAACTGTGGACTTTGGTTGACTTGCCCGATGATCGGCAAGCCATAGAAAATAGATGGATCTTCAAGAAAAAGACTGACGCTAACGGTAATGTTACTGTCTACAAAGCTCGACTTGTTGCAAAAGATTTTCGACAAGTTCAAGGAGTTGACTACGATGAAACTTTCTCACCCGTAGCGATGCTTAAGTCTGTCCGAATCATGTTAGCAATTGCCGCATTTTATGATTATGAAATTTGGCAAATGGACATCAAAACTGCATTCCTGAATGGATTTCTAGAAGAAGAGTTGTATATGATGCAACCAGAAGGTTTTGTTGATCCAAAGGGTGCTAACAAAGTGTGCAAGCTCTAGCGATCCATTTTTGGACTGGTGCAAGACTCTCGGAGTTGGAATAAACGTTTTGATAGTGTGATCAAAGCATATGGTTTTATACAGACTTTTGGAGAAGCCTGTATTTACAAGAAAGTGAGTGGGAGCTCTGTAGCATTTCTAATATTATATGTGGATGACATATTGTTAATTGGAAATGATATAGAATTTCTGGATAGCATAAAAGGATACTTGCATAAGAGTTTTTCTATGAAAGACCTCGGTGAAGCTGCTAACATATTGGGCATCAAGATCTATAGAGATAGATCAAGACGCTTAATTGGACTTTCACAAAGCACATATCTTGATAAGATTTTGAACAAGTTCAAAATGGATCAGTCAAAGAAAGGGTTCTTGCCTGTGTTACAAGGTGTGAAGTTGAGTGAGACACAATGCCCGACCACTGCAGAAGATAGAGAGAAAATGAAAGTCATTCCCTATGCCTCAGCTATAGGTTCTATCATGTATGCAATGCTGCGTACCAGACCTGATGTGTGCCTTGCTATTAAGTATAGTAGGGAGGTACCAAAGTAATCCAGGAGTGGATCACTGGACAGCGGTCAAGAACATCCTGAAATACCTTAAAAGGACTAAGGATATGTTTCTTGTTTATGGAGGTGACAAAGAGCTCGTCGTAAATGGTTACGTCGATGCAAGCTTTGACACTGATCCGGATGACTCTAAGTCACAAACCGGATATGTATTTATATTGAATGGTGGAGCTGTCAGTTGGTCCAGTTCCAAACAAAGCGTCGTGGCAGGATCTACGTGTGAAGTGGAGTACATAGCTGCTTCGAAAGCAGCAAATGAAGGAGTATGGATGAAGGAGTTCATATCCGATCTAGGTGTCATACCTAGTGCATCGGGTCCAATGAAAATCTTTTGTGACAATACTAGAGCAATTGCCTTGGCGAAGGAATCCAGATTTCACAAGAGAACCAAGCACATCAAGAGACGCTTCAATTCCATCCGCGATCTAGTCAAGGAAGGTGACATAGAAGTTTGCAAAATACATACGGATCTGAATATTGCAGACCCGTTGACTAAGCCTCTCACGAGCAAAATATGATCAGCACCAAGACTCCATGGGTGTTAGAATCATTACTATGTAATCTTGATTATTGACTCTAGTGCAAGTGGGAGACTAAAGGAAATATGCCCTAGAGGCAATGATAAAGTTGTTATTTATATTTCCTAATGTTTATTATTCATGCTAGAATTGTATTAACCGGAAACTTAGTACATGTGTGAATACATAGACAAAACAGAGTGTCCCTAGTATGCCTCTACTAGCCTAGCTCGTTAATCAAAGTTGGTTAAGTTTCCTAGCCATAGACATGTGTTGTCATTTGATGAACGGGATCACATCATTAGAGAATGATGTGATGGATAAGACCAATCCGTTAGCTTAGCACTATGATCGTTTAGTTTATTGCTATTGATTTCTTCATGACTTATGCATGTTCTATGACTATGAGATTATGTAACTCCCAAATACCGGACGAACACTTAGTGTGCTATCAAACGTCACAACGTAACTGGGTGATTATAAAGATGCTCTACAGGTGTCTCCGATGGTGTTTGTTGAGTTGGGATAGATTGAGATTAGGATTTGTCACTCCGATTGTCGGAGAGGTATCTCTGGGCCCTCTCGGTAATGCACATCACCATAAGCCTTGCAAGCAATGTGACTAATGGTTTAGTTGTGGGATGATGCATTACGAAACGTGTAAAGAGACTTGACGGTAACGAGATTGAACTAGGTATAGTGATACCGACGATCGAATCTCGGGCAAGTAACATACCGATGACAAAGGGAACAACGTATGTTGTTATGCGGTTTGACCGATAAAGATATTCGTAGAATATGTAGGAGCCAATATGAGCATCCAGTTTCCGCTATTAGTTATTGACCGGAGATGTGTCTCGGTCATGTCTACATAGTTCTCGAATCCGTAGGGTCCGCACGCTTAACGTTCGATGACGATTTGTATTATGAGTTTATGTGATTTGATGACTGAAGGTTGTTCAGGGTCCCAGATGAGATCACGGATGTGACGAGGAGTCTTCAAATGGTCGAGCCATAAAGATTCATATTTCAGAAGGTTATATTCGGACACCAGAATGGTTCGAGTCATTTCGGATAAGTTTCAGAGTACCGGGGGTTACTGGACCCCCCTCGGGAAGTTATTGGGCCTCAAGGGCCTAGTGGTGGAAGAGAGGAGGCAGGCCAAGGAGTGGCGCGTCCCCCCCCCCCTAGCCCAAACTGAATTGGACTAGGGTTGGGGGGCGCCCCCCCCCTTTCCTTTCTCTCCTGCTCCTCCTTTGTCACAGCCCCAGATCAGCCCTTGTTTGACTTTTGCTTGTTCCTCATATCATCATGTTTAATTTTCAAAGAAACTTGAAATGGGGATGTTGAAACCCTAGCACCAAATGCATTCAACTAGGTTCAAGTAAACAATATCTTTAATGAACCCAAATGCCCTTTAGAAAAGTTCATGATTTTTGTTCAAGGTGAAAACCTCTGCCAAATGATGCACCTATTTCTAGGCCATCCTGGATTTTTGAATTAAATCTTATTGTATTTTACTTTTGGGCATTTAAATGCTATAAATAATTTAAATGTTCAAATAATGTTGGAACTATTTTTGGGCCACTGAAATAATTCAGCAAGTGTCCATGAATATTTTCAGGATTTTAGGAAATGCCTTGGTATTTTTCCTAAGCCCAAAACAGAGGCAAATAATTAGAAAACAGAAACAAATTAGAAAAACAGAAAGCAGAGAGAGGAGATACCTACATGGCACCCACCACAGCCACCTGGCCGGCCCAGCTGGCGGCCCAGCCCACCAGGCGCTCTCCTGTCGCCTTCCTCCTCGCGCCAGTAGGCGAGGGCGCGTGCCCGACGCGCGCAGCTACACGCCGCGGCCACCTCCTCCCTCCCAGCCTGCCTGGCTCCTCCCCGTTGCACCTAGACGGCGCCACGACACCCCCTCGACGCCTCGACCTCTCCCCCGAACGCTCTCCCCCTCCTCTGTTCTTCCCGCCGAACGCCTCCGTCGCCGCCGCTCGCCACCACCGCGGACACCGCCATCCCGGCGACGCCCTGAGATGCCCAAGAGCTCCGCCTAGTATCCCTCTTCCTCCTCGTCGAGCTGTGCAACGCCGGACGCCCCCGAGTGCCTCCACGTCGTCGTCTTCAACCTCCCAACGCCGGAGATCCCTCTCACCGCCCCGCTCACTCCAGTGCTTCCCCGAGCACGCCGAGGCCACCTCTGCACTCACTGTGAGCCCCTGCGTCGAACCCCCCTCCTCTCTGCTCTGTTTGCTCATTGTAGACGCCGCCCCCTTGCTCACCGTAGCACGCCGCCGCGCGAGCTCGACGCCAGCATCACTCCGGTGACCATTTGGTCACGCGCGGTGCCTAACACACTCACCGCACCTCGTAGCGTCTCGCTAGTGCATCCATTCACCCACTAGCACGCCACAGCAGCAAAACCACCGACGCCCGAACTCCGGCCGCCGCATTCATGCTCGCCGCCGTCGACTTAGACCACCCCAGCTCCTCCCGCTTGGCCTACTAGATGCGCGCGAGCCCCAGCTACGCGTAGGACCAAACCGCGGTCGATTTGGTCGACCGTGGGAAAATCCCGAGCCCCTCCGCCGTCCCGGGTTTCACCGGCGACGAGCCGTGGACCAAGTCCGGCGGGTTTGACCCTGCTTGACCGGGGTTTGACTTCCCCCCTGACCCACTGACGTGTGGGGCCAGCCCCTGTTAAAAGTTAGTTTAGTTTAAAACCTAAACTTAATTAGGCACTGAGAGACTGACAGGCAGGTCCCACGGGTCAGGTTTGACCCTGGCCAGCCCGTTGACTCGCTGACGCAGTGATGACGTCAGGCTGACGCAGTATTACATTTTCTGGATTTAAGTTTATTCAGGAAATTCCAGAAAATAGTATAAACTTCTAAAAATCATATAAAATCAACCGTAGCTCAGAATGAAATAATTTATATATGAAAAATTATCAGAAAAATGCAATCTATCCATCTGTATCATTTTCATGCATGTCAAACTAAGTTATACCTGCTGTATAGGTGAAAACATGATAATGACATTATAGATGCTAAATATGGAGTTTGCATATGAACCCTTAGCTCATATGGACCTCATTTAAACTGTTGCTAGATGCATTAGTGTAAATCATAACATCCTTGACATGTCATAATCATGCATCATAATTGTTGCATTGCATTGATTGTGTTCTTCCTTGTTTGCCGGTGATTGTCCCTTCTCGATAAGCCGTGATTCCGACGATGAGTTCGATGACACCGATGAAGAACTATAATATCTTCAGAAGTGCCAGGCAAGCAAAACCCCCTTGTTCATTCTGATACAATCCCATTCTCTCGCTCCTGCTCTCTTTTACTGCATTAGGACAACAACGATTCAACTGTTACATGCTGCGGTAGTTGAACCCCTTATCCTCTACATGACCTGTCATTGCCAAAGTAAATAGATGAAACCCACTAGCATGAGTAGGAGTTGTTTGAGCCCGGATGTGCCTACTCATTCATGCTTGTTTGTCATGCCTGCTACTGCTTAGAGTTGAGTCGGGTCTGATTCATCGGGGATGAGTTGGAATGGTGATGAACATGTCCTACTGTGTGCGAGCTAAGTGTGTGAACACGATTTGGTAAAGGTAGCGGTGAGAGGCCATGTAGGAGTACATGGTGGGTTGTCTCATTGAAGCCGTCCTCAGGAACTGAGTTCTGTGTTTGTGATCCATGATACAGTTACTACCACGCATTGGGCCCGAAACCAATGGACCCTCTCGGCTTCTTAATCACCCTTGTCCTCTGTCCAGGAGTTGCAAGTAGTTTCTGGTGTTTGTAGTATGCTGGAGGCCGTGGGCCGCGCTGACCGGAGGGGTGGGCTGTGATGCGGTAGGCACGTGGCCGGGCATGTCGGGCGCCCGTTTGGTGTCTCGGAACCCCGCACACATCGTTCGGGGCCGTATGTGGAAACCTCGGCCGGACTCCCTGCGGATGGAACCTGAATAGGCGATAAACCTGGACTAGAGACTTGAGTGTTTAGGTAGGCTGTGGCCGACACCCTCGCTGGGCCTCCGCTTGAAGGTTGCCGAGTACATGTCGTGTAAACGGCGGTAAGTGGTGAGAGCGTGTGTGTCGAAGTACACCCCTGCAGGGTTAACATCATCTATTCGAATAGCCGTGTCCGCGGAAATGGACTTCTGGGTTGCCTATAACAGTTCATAGACAAGTGAAAGTGGATACTCTAAAATGCGCAAGATAAGCGTGAGTGCTATGGATGGCGTTCTCGTAGGGAGACGGGAGCGGATCCATAGTGGAGTATTGATATGATGAATATGTGGACTCGTGTGCGCCACCTCAAAAGAGTTACTTGCAGTCGTAGTTTAGGATAGCCACCGAGTCAAAGCTGGCTTGCTGCAGTTAAACTCCACCACCCCTTTTGTTGATACCGATGCATATGTAGATAGTTCTGATGTAAGTCTTGCTGGGTACATTTGTACTCACGTTTGCCTATTTTATGTTTTGCAGAGAGACGTCAGTCTCGCTAGTAGTTCCGTGTGGACTTCGACGTTTAGCTTGATACCTCAGCTACGATCTTGTGCCCTCGGCAGGATCTAGTAAATAGTCAGGCTTCTCAGCCTTTTTCATTTGTAGATGTCTGTACTCAGACATGTTGAGCTTCCGCATGTGCTTTGACTTGTATGCTCTGAATGTTGGGTCATGAGACCCATGTTTGTAATATCTGGCTCTTCGGGGCCTAATGAATAAATACTCTGAGTCGTAGAGTCTTGTTGTGATGCCATGTTGTATCTGCACATATCGAGCATATTGTGTGTATGATTGAAATGCTTGGTATGTGTGGGATCCGACAATCTAGTTGTCTATCCTTAGCAGCCTCTCTTATGGGGAAATGTAGTCTAGTGCCTCCTTGAGCCATAGTAGTCCGCTACAGCCCGGTTCACCGGAGTCCTGCTAGCCCAGCACTACTGCTCTGGACACTTGACTGGCCGACATGTGTTTCATATCGTTCCTGTGTCTGTCCCTTAGGGGAAATGTCACGCGGTGACATCCGGAGTCCTGCCTAGCCTGCTACAGCCCGGGTTCCCGGAGTCCTGTTAGCCCAGTGCTACAGCCCGGATTCGCACGCTGCTGACCGACACGTTCGATGTTGATTCATGTATGCCTGTCCCCATACGTTAGTGCCGCTTTGGGTTAACGACTAGCCATGTCGGCCCGGGTTCTCTGTCATATGGATGCTAGCGACATTATCATATACGTGAGCCAAAAGGCACAAACGGTCCCGGGCCATGGTAAGGCGACACCCGTGGGAATACCGTGCGTGAGGCCGCAAAGTGATATGAGGTGTTACAGGCTAGATCGGTGTGACTTAGAATTGGGGTCCCGACATCCTTCCCCCTTCTCCTTGTGGGAATAGGAAAGGGGGGCCGAATCCTACTTGGAGTAGGACTCCCCCCCTTGGGCGCGCCACCCTTGGCCGGCCTCCTCCTCCCTCCCTCCTTTACATCCGTGGGGAGGAGGCACCATAGAACACACAAGTTGATCTTTTAGCCGTGTGCGGTGCCCCCTCCACAGAAACACACCTCGGTCATATTGTCGTAGTGCTTAGGCGAAGCCCTGCGCCAGTAACTTCATCATCACCATCGCCACGCCGTCATGCTGAAGAAACTCTCCCTCGGCCTCAACTGGATCAAGAGTTCGAGGGACGTCACCGAGCTGAACGTGTGCAGATCGCGGAGGTGCCGTGCGTTCGGTACTTGGATCGGTTGGATCACGAAGACGTTCGACTACATCAACCGCGTTACTAAACGCTTCCTCTTTCGGTCTACGAGGGTACGTGGACACACTATCCTCGCTCGTTGCTATGCTTCTCCTAGATAGATCTTGCGTGATCGTAGGAAATTTTTTGAAATACTACGTTCCCCAACAAGTAGGGGTAGCGAGGCACGTATTTGTATTGTTGCCATTAAGGATAAAAATATGGGGGTTTTACCATATTGATTGGATCTATCCCTATACATCATGTCATCTTGCTTAAGATGTTACTCCGTTCTTGTTAACTTAATACACTAGATGTATGCTGGATAGCGGTCGATCTGTGGAGTAATAGTAGTAGATGCAGGCAGGAGTCGGTCTACTTGTCATGGACGTGATGCCTATATCCATGATCATTTCCTTGGATGTCGTCATAATTTATGTGCTTTTCTATCAATTGCTCAACAGTAATTTCTTTACCCACCGTATGCTTTCTTCAAGAGAGAAGCCTCTAGTGAAACCTATCACCTCCGAGTCTATTTTCCATCATATATTTTCAGATCTATAACACCAAAAACCCAAAAATACCTTGCTGCAATTTATTTATATTTAGTTTATTTTACATTTTATTTATCTTTTATATCTATCGCTATTAGATCTCACTCTTGCAAGTGACCGTGAACAGATTAACAACCCCTTTTTCGTGTTGTGTGCAAGTGTTTGTTAGTTTGTGTAGGTGCATCTATTGGGGACTTGCTTGTGCCTCTACTGGATTGATATCTTGGTTCTTAACTGAGGGAAATACTTATCTCTACTTTGCTGCATCACCCTTTCCTCTTCAAGGAAAAAATCAACGCAAGCTCAACGAGTAGCAGGAAGAATTTCTAGCGCTGTTGCTGGGGAGGTTCTACATCAAGCCTATCATGTACCTATCATAAACTCTCATATCTCGCACTTGCAATATTTGCCATTTGCATCTCGTTTTCCTCTCCCCAACTTCTCAAACATTTTCAGAAAAACACAAAAATATTTTCCTTTTTATTTGCCTTCTTTCTGTATGCCTTTTTGCCCGTTTGCTATCTTTGCTTGTGTTGTCGTGTGCCTTCTATTTGCTTGCATCTTTGCTTGCTAAAAATATATTGATATGGATCCACTTAAAATGTTCTACTTGGATCATCTTCGATCCATATGTGCTCGTGCTGAAACTCCAACTAGTTTAGTTGAGGGGAAATCATTAGATGAGCATGCTCATTTTTTGCATCATCGTTTGTCTCAAAAAGGGGGACTCTTATGGAATCAAATAAATTATTTGCTATGATATGCTTTGAATCTATGTGAAATTTATAATTTTACTTGTTGCTCGGAGAACCCTAAAAAATACCTTCCCTACCTATGTGAGTTTAATGATAATGAAATGTTATCTTCTTATGCCAAAGGTGTTCATAGTTACTATGATATTGAACAATTTGAAGAATTTGTTGCTTTAAGGGTACTTATGAAGTTGCTTCTTTGATTGAAAAGTATGATATTACTCTCTACAAATCTGAAATTTTTTGACATACTTAAATATTGCTATGAAAACTATGCTCGTAATGCCTATGTTAAGGAATTTATTGAGAGAATGTCTGTTGCTTTGGAAGAAAATAATGATATGCATGAATCTATAGATAATTATGATTCTGTTGATTTGATTGAGATATCCTCCCTTGATGAACGTGATGCTTGCTATTCTTATGGCCATGATGCCAGTATTAATTATGCTTATGGAGATCAACTTGCTATAGTTCCTTATCTTAAACATGAAATTATTGCTATTGCACCAACACTTGATAGCCCCTTGAAGGAAAAGCATGATTTCAATGGTTTTATTATAAATTCTATTAATGTCAATTGTGCTAATAATATGCAAAACCCAAGCTTGGAGATGCTAATTTTGCTATGTCCACTACTTATTGCAATGATCATGATTGGGGTGATAATGCTTCTTATGATCTTGAAAATTTATTTAAGCCTCATGATGAATATGTTTGCAATAATATTGAAAGTGGGTTGGAAGAGTGTCAACTCTTGGTAAAAATAATACCATCTACTTGGAAGTGTTCAGTCTTATGAACTTTTTTATAGAAGTGGGTTTGGAGAGGTCATGACTTTATTTGATGATAATCCCACTATTTTGGAAGAGTGTCAACTTTGCATGCATGTGGATCATGTAGAGAATATGTTATGTGATAGCTATATGGTTGGATTTGAATATGATCCAACATCTAATTATTATGAGAGAGGGAAATATGGTTGTAGAAAATTTTCATGTTACTAAATTACCTCTCGTTATGTTGAGATTGCTATTGTTTCTTTCTTGTTCCTTGCATATGCTAGTTTTTGCTTGTCTTGATAAACTTTTCCCTATAAAATGCCTATGCATAGGAAGTATATTAGACTTAAACTTGTTTTTCACATGCTATATGGTGCTCTCTTTGTGCTTCAATTTTTCGTCTTTCATGTGCGCATCATTAAAATTATCAACGCCTGGCTAAAAGGCTTTAAAGAAAAACACTTGTTGGGAGGCAACCCAATTTTATTTTGTATTTTTTGTTTTTGCTTCTGTTCTTGAATAAATACACAATATTAATTTTTCTCATAATTGTGTTTTAGTGTTTCAATTAGTGTTTGAGCCAAGTAAAACCCTTGGAATGATCTATGGTGATAGTTGATTCGATCTTGCTAAAAAATAGAATCTTTTGTGCTCATTTCCAGAATTTTAAAAAATCACGGAAGTGTGATAAAAATCTGAATTGTTTACACAAGATTGATATACAAATTTCCTAAGGTGTCCTAATTTATCAGAATTTTTGGATTTAGAGAAGTATGGATAGTTTCCCGATTACTACAGACTCTTTTGTTTTTGATAGATACTGTTTTCATTGTGTTGTTTGCTTATTTTGATGAATCTATGGGTAGTATCGGGGGGTATGAACCATGGAGAAGTTAGAATACAGTAGATATAACACCAATATAAATTTGTAATGAGTTTACAACAGTACCTAAGTGGTGACTTGCTTTTATTATACTAACGGATCTTACGAGTTTTCTGTTGTGAAGTTTTCAAGTTTTAGGTGAAGTTTTGATGGACCACGGAATAAGGAGTGGCAAGAGCCTAAGCTTGGGGATGCCCAAGGCACCCCATGGTAATATTCAAGGACAACCAAGCATCTAAGCTTGGGGTTGCCCCGGATGGCATCCCCTCTTTTGTCTTTAATCCATTGGTGAATTTACTTGAGGCTATATTTTTATTCAGCACATGATATGTGTTTTGCTTGGAGCGTCTTGTATTATATGAGTATTTGCTTTTTAGTTTGCCACAATCATCCTTGATGTACACACCTTTTGAGAGGGACACCCATTAATCATGAATTTATTAGAATACTCTATGTGCTTCACTTATATCTTTTGAGCTACGTACACTACTTCAGGATGGTCCAAACGCGACACTATGATCAGAGACCCTTCGACGAAACTGTGTGCGATGCCATAATCGCAAACGGTGGTGTAAAAAACCGTCAAAAAAGGTGCAAAACGTTTGCGATGACAGATGCATCAAACATGTTTCAGAATTTAGTTGCGTGTGCGATGCAGGGCATACGGTTCAGCTCAATTAACTGTTTGGGATGAGGAGGCACAAAAGAAACGGGCAGCCAGATGAAGGCGTGTGCGATATACAGCATACGGTTCACTGGGATGAACTGTGTGTGATTAGGCAACACAATGGAAATGGTTCAACTGAACAAGATGTGTGTGATACGCGGCAAACAGGTCTGTAATCTGAAATGTCTGCGAAGACAATAACAACACAGACGATTGCTGCTAATAAGCCGTGTGAATTGCTCTATCTATAGTAGAATAACATGTATATATATAACTGAAATAAACATCCAATTACATAAGTGAATATACAGATCATTCGCACACACACCTCAATAAACAATTGCATGCATTCTAAAGTAGGAGAAACGATCGTCTAGTCATCTACTTCTTATGACGCTCCCGCCACTGCTATGTGGCTCGATCCCTCGTCTGGGTCAGGAAGAAGACAGTTCCTCATGTCAACAATCCGCCTGTACATCTCGTAGCTTGTGTACGCGTCCATGGCCGCGTACTTGACATGTTGTTCATCCAGTCTCTTATGCCACACACTGTGCCAGGCGTTCTTGTCCTTATTGCTCTCTTGCTTCATCTTCGCGTAGTAGGGGTCGATGATGGCCGAGGCGAGGTCAACCAGGGAGTTCAGTTTGCTTTTGTCGCTGCCCTAGACCTTGTAGTGGTGCTGGATGTTGACAAGATTCGGGCATTTCAAGTCCGAAACCTTGAGTGCTTTTAGATCATTGGTGGTGTCCACCGTAGCGAAATTGTAGTCGGAGCTGTTAATAAACCTGGAGAAATGCTCGCAAGGCCTTGTGGCAAGGTGGAAGTGGTAGACGAGGACGTCATGTCGCACGCACAACTGGGCGACAGCAACCTTCTGATCGTGCCCGGCATGACCGATGGTGTACTCGAGGTCGAAGCCGACCACTCAGTACTTGTCCTCGGCAAGGAACTGCTCCATAGTTTGGATGGAGCTCTCCACCGAGACCGGATCGTTCGTGTACACCACCGAGAGGGCCTTCCTCCTCACGTGGGAGTCCACTGCATGATGCGTGGTGAACTGCTCGCCATTGTCGTCGTCGGCCGCTGGGAGCGCCATTGGAGCCACGGGGAGCGCCATTGGAACCGCTGGATGTCCTCTCTGTATGTGTCCTCGTGGGTGTGCTTATTGTGTCGTGTGAGACGAGAGATAAAGGTAAATGGCCGCAGGAATAAAATGGGGCCGGGCGGCGTGGATTCTCGGCGCGTCTGCATGGCAGTTTTTGCTGCGGGTAACTGCATCGTCGCGCCGCGTCCGGCGCAACCGCTTGCACATGAACGTGCGTGATCATGCGCCGGCCCAAAACACTGGCAGCGCACGTGGAGGGACGAGGGCAGAGCACCCGGAGGGACGCGAGAGCAGAGTGCGCGCGGCAGGACGCGAGCAGAGCGCATCGCGGCCGCCTGAACCGCAAGCAACCACACGCATAGAGCAGTTGAACACGCAGGAAATGGTCACCTACAAGTCGGCCGACAGTTGCGTCGCTGTGTAGAGAGCGGCCGTGTGGTACCACCTCTGTCTAGTCTATAGTCTCCTTTATATTCCATGCCATACTTTGACCTCAAATTTAACCAACAAAATGTTAATGCATGTTTTAAAATTTATATAATTGGAAACTATGTTCAAACACAAATCCAACTATATAATCTTTGGCGACATGCATTCGTATTTTATTAGTTAAATCATACTTATAAACCAGGACGGTGGTATAGTAGGTAATTAAATTGCAAACGTTTTTTTATTAACCGTATGTGTACGTGGCCTTTCGTCCTCCTCTCGCACGTCTTGTCACCCCGCTGCCGCAGACGGCTTACAGCGCAAGCTTGCGCAGCGCGCGGGGGCGTTCTTTTTGCCAAACGGTGGCGCCAATGAATCATCGGTGAGCATGTTCCCGCGCAACCTCGCAGGTTCCCGCGCAAGCTTCCCGCCCGACTCGGTGAAATCCCCCAAAATCCCAATGCTTACTGGCCTACTATAAAAACCCTCACGGCCGGCAAGTCCTGCGTCGCATTTTCCCCTCCATCCCCGTAGCTTATCTCGTCTACTTCTCCCACATTCGCCAATGGCACCGGGTCATCGTCGCTCAGCCACTCCACCGTCATCAGAGGACAGCTCCAGCTGGGAGGCTACACCGCGGTGGCGGCGCAGTCTCCGACGTAGTGTAGTGCGCGTGGCGTCCCTGTTGGGTGTGCGCGGAACACCCACCACACACTCCACCGCCAGTGCCCGTTGGCAGCTGTTGCCGGCCGCCGTTGCCGCCACACCACCGTCGAAAGCCAGGGCCATCGCCCGCTCCGCCGTCGCGGCCCGAAGGCGGGAGATGGTCGTTGTGGCCGCCACCCCACTGCCGGCCACTGTGGCAATCACCCGCTCCGCCACCGCGGCCCGAAGGCGGGAGGTGGTGGTCGTGGCCGCCGCCCCGTCGTCGGCCGCCGTGGCCGCCAGCCCACCGTCGACCACCGGGGTCATCACCCGCTCCGCCACCGCCGCCCGAAGACGGGAGGCGGAGGTGGATTCCCGCACGTGCGACATGGACGTTGCGTGCTACACCGAGTACCTGCGGGAGGAGGAGGAGCGCCTCGTCGAGCACGCAAAGAGCCTTACCGCCGCAGTGGCCGCGGCACACGCCGCCTCAGAGGCGAGGAATCAGGAGATCTACGAGGAGAACCACCGCTTCGAGAGGGGTCGTCTGGAGCGGCAGAGAGCGTTCGAGGCGAGCGTCGCTGAAGCTGCATTAGCGGCAGGCACCGCATTGCGGTTTCCTAGCTCGTCGGTAGGCTCCTCCTCCTCCGCCTCTTACTAAGCGCGCTCGGCAGAGGAGAGGCAGTCGGGAGTAGTACAAA
Organism: Triticum aestivum; assembly: GCF_018294505.1. NCBI lineage: Eukaryota > Viridiplantae > Streptophyta > Magnoliopsida > Poales > Poaceae > Triticum > Triticum aestivum. Next base: position 389,382,996 of record NC_057811.1, on the reverse strand, counting down.
GCCCCTCCGCAGTAGTAGTAGTATTTAGGGGCTATTTTGTTCAGTTCATCTGACTATAGATGTGGTGGAACTGTACAACGTACTTAAAATTAGGTAGTATATATAGTTGAACTAGCTATTTCAGTACGTGGTTGGCAACAATTGGGGGAAAGTTTGGTCGGTTCAGCTGTCGAGTTGAACTGTTTGTATAAGTTAAGAACGACTGCTTAATCTATGAACGAAATCTATGCTTAATTACTGAATTTTAGTTGCAAAAATTAGATACTGCTAGTGATTTTTAGCTTCATATTTTGACAAATCGCAGTGTTACAAGGATTGACAAATCTTACCAAATTGTTTGTATGTGGTTGCACACGGGTCATCCAAAACAACCGTTTGCGTTGAAGAGAAGCACAAATACTGCGCTGCTCTCACTTTGCATACGGGTGTTCTATCTAAAACGTTTGCGATCAAGAGCTGCAGAAATCCTGCTCGGCACATTTTCTCTTGGCTTCCTGGGGAAGCTGTCGGTTTGCATACGGTTGTCTAACTAAAACGTTTGCGATGAGTGTTTTATATTTAAAAAGCGAATTAAACTGCGGCTTGGACGCCATTAATGGAGAGGATGCGAGCAAGGCGGGCGGCCATGGAAGTCAAAGGGCTCGCTTCCCAGTGAGCCTGCGCAGCGTACAGCTCGCATGCTTCCCGGTGAGCCTGCGCACTCAAGGACAGCTTGCATGCCTCTCGGTCAGCCTGCGCACCGGACGGCGCTCGCACGCCTCCCGTTCAGTCAAGGTCAAGCAGCTGTCCGCACGGCACCTCCTACAGCCATTATAACCAAGACACATGGCGTCACGTGAATGGTTAACAGAATATTGGATTTACTAGAATTTAAAAACCAGGCATCTCAATGTTTTGCTGGCAATCAACGGTGCCCTGATGTTTGAAATTCATTCCCATTTCTTGCATGGGACCTAAGCATGCACCCAAGGACACATATTTGATTTTTCAACCAATTTATATGCACTGGAGCATGTGCATGTAGTTCAATTTTGAATTATGCACATAAATGCATTAAAAACTCAGTTAATGCATAAAAATGTCCAAACGAACCCCGAAAAATCACAAAAATTCACACAACACTCATGTTGTTCTATGTTGACACGAGAAAAAATTTGAAAGCAATAAGAGGCAATGGATATCGTTTCATCCCCAAAGGTGAGACGTTTCCCTACCGAAAACCATCATGCTTGTTGTGAGAAGCTCCGGTTTGTGAGAAGCATATACCCAAACCTGCCCCAAATGGGACAAAGTTTGTACCACGGCATGTTGATGCCGCTCCATGATAGCATGCCAAGTTTCATGAATTTCAGACGAGTTTTGGATTTACTAGAATTTAAAAACCATGCATCTCAATGTTTTGCCGGCAATCAACGGTGCCCCGGTGTTTGAAATTCATTCCCATTTCTTGCATGGGACCAAAGCATGCACCCAAGGACACAGATTTGATTCTTCAACTAATTTATATGCACTGGAGCATGTGCATGTAGTTCAAATTTGAATTATGCACATAAATGCATTGAAAACTCAGTTAATGCATAAAAATGTCCAAACGAACCCCGAAAAATCACAAAAATTCACGCAACACTCCTGTTGTTCTGTGTTGACACGAGAAAAAAAATTGAAAGCAATAAGAGGCAATGGATATTGTTTCATCCCCAAAGGTGGGATGTTTCCCTACCGAAAACCATCATGCTTGCTGTGAGAAGCTCCGTTTTGTGAGAAGCATATACCCAAACCTGCCCCAAAAGGGACAAAATTTGTACCACGGCATGTTGATGCCGCTCCATGATTGCATGCCAAGTTTCATAAATTTCAGACGAGTTTTGGATTTACTAGAATTTAAAAACCAGGCATCTCAATGTTTTGCCGGCAACCAACGGTGCCCCGGTGTTTGAAATTCATTCCCATTTCTTGCATGGGACCTAGGAAAGCACCCAAGGACACATATTTGATTTCTCAACCAATTTATATGCACTGGAGCATGTCCATGTAGTTCAAATTTGAATTATGCACATAAAATGCATTGAAAACTCAGTTAATGCATAAAAATGTCCAAACGAACCCCGAAAAATCGCAAAAATTCACACAACACTCATGTTGTTCTATGTTGACATGAGAAAAAAATTTGAAAGCAATAAGAGGCAATGGATACCGTTTCGTCCCCAAAGGTGGGACGTTCCCTACCGAAAACCGTCGTGCTTGTTGTGAGAAGCTCCAGTTTGTGAGAAGCAGATACCCAAACCTGCCCCAAATGGGACAAAATTTGTACCACAGCATGTTGATGCCGCTCCATGATAGCATGCCAAGTTTCATGAATTTCGGACGAGTTTTTATTTACTAGAATTTAAAAACCAGGCATCTCAATGTTTTGCCGGCAATCAACGGTGCCCCGGTGTTTGAAATTCATTCTCGTTACTTGCATGGGACCTAAGCATGCACCCAAGGACACAAATTTGATTTTTCAACCAATTTATATGCACTGGAGCATGTGCATGTAGTTCAAATTTCAATTATGCACATAAAATGCATTGAAAACCCAGTTAATGCATAAAAATGTCCAAACGAACCCCGAAAAATCACAAAAATTCACACAACACTCGTGTTGTGGTATGTTCACACGAGAAAAAAATTTGAAAGCAATACCTGGCAATGGATATTGTTTCGTCCCCAAAGGTGGGACGTTCCCTACCAAAAACCATCATGCTTGTTGTGAGAAGCTCCGGTTTGTGAGAAGCATATACCCAAACCTGCCCCAAATGGGACAAAATTTGTACCATGGCATGTTGATGCCGCTCCATGATAGCATGCCAAGTTTCATGAATTTCGGACGAGTTTTGGATTTACTAGAATTTAATAACCAGGCATCTCAATGTTTTGCCGGCAATCAATGGTGCCCCGATGTTTGAAATTCATTCCCATTTCTTGCATGGGACCTAAGCATGCACCCAAGGACACAAATTTGATTTTCAACCAATTTATATGCACTGGAGCATGTGCATGTAATTCAAATTTCAATTATGCACATAAAATTCATTGAAAACTCAGTTAATGCATAAAAATGTCCAAACGAACCCCAAAAATCACAAAAATTCACACAACACTCGTGTTGTGCTATGTTCACACGAGAAAAAAATTTGAAAGCAATAACTGGCAATGGATATTGTTTCGTCCCCAAAGGTGGGACGTTCCCTACCGAAAACCATCATGCTTGTTGTGAGAAGCTCCGGTTTGTGAGAAGCATATACCAAAACCTGCCCCAAATGGGACAAAATCTGTACCACGTCATGTTGATGCCGCTCCATGATAGCATGCCAAGTTTCATGAATTTCAGACGAGTTTTGGATTTACTAGAATTTAATAACCAGGCATCTCAATGTTTTGCCGGCAATCAACGGTGCCCCAGTGTTTGAAATTCATTCCCATTTCTTGCATGGGACCTAAGCATGCACCCAAGGACACAGATTTGATTTTTGAACCAATTTGTATGCACTGGAGCATGTGCATGTAGTTCAAATTTGAATTATTCACATAAAATGCATTGAAAACTCAGTTAATGCATAAAAATGTCCAAACGAACCCCAAAAAGCCACAAAAATTCACACAACACTCCTGTTGTTCTATGTTGACACGAGAAAAAAATTGAAAGCAATAAGAGGAATGGATATCGTTTCGTCCCCAAAGGTGGGACATTCCCTACCGAAAACCATCATGCTTGTTGTGAGAAGCTCCGGTTTGTGAGAAGCATATACCCAAACCTGCCCCAAATGGGACAAAATTTGTACCACGGCATGTTGATGCCGCTCCATGATAGCATGCCAAGTTTCATGAATTTCAGACAAGTTTTGGATTTACTAGAATTTAAAAACTAGGCGTCTTAATGTTTTGCCGGCAATCAACGGTGCCCTGGATTTTGAAATTCATTCCCATTTCTTGCATGGGACCTAAGCATGCACCCAAGGACACAGATTTGATTTTTCAACCAATTTATATGCACTGGAGCATGTGCATGTAGTTCAAATTTGAATTGTTCACCTGAAATGGCTAGAAAACCAATTTAATGTATAAAATGTTCAAACAAACCCTGTATAATTCCAATTCTTCTACAACACACATATAGTTGCATGTTCACTCCAGATAAAAGGTCTAGCAATTCAAACACCGTCCATTGCTGCTGTGACCCCATTATGTAATTCAAATCAAGATGAAAAATCAAGTAGATCGCACATAGTTTATTATCCGCAACCGTGTGAGATGTAGTACAAAATATTTTAGAGCACCATCGGTGTATAGTACGCCTATGGCTTACGCGAGAAGGTGCATCGGCTACAGTCCACAGCCGGCGTCTCAAGCACACTAGCCCGCTCCCCAAATATCATTTCACTGTTCAATCGTCGGCGGTGAAAGATGGGCACGTGGACCCGCGTCGTGAGGGCAACTTCGGTGGCCCACTCCGGCGAGAGCGCGGCCGCAGCTGCCATGCACGTGCTAACAAGGTGCATGAGTGCGGTCGCAATTTGCGACCGGGCGGCAAAGGCAGCCCAAGTAGCCGTTGTTGCTTCTCAGGTGGCGGCAGCAACATCTGCCTCGGGGATAGCAACTGGCGAGAGCGGCACAGCAGCTGTCCGTTCTGCAGCGGCGGCCTTAGCCCTGATGGAGGCCACCCACGACCATGTCGAGGCCGCCCACGCCCAGCTCTTGGCGTTCACCGCACAAATCGAACGAAGCTTCTCCGACAATGGTCGGCAACCCACGACCGAAGAGCTGGCAATCGCCGAGAGCGTTCGAGCAGCCGTTCGTTCCTCCGCCGCATACCTTGCGACGACGGAGCCCGTCCAAGCCCATATCGCATCCACCCACGCCCAGCTCGTGGCGGCCTTTTCCAAAGAGATGGCGGACGCGGATGGCGAGATGCTTGCCGAGTATGGTGCGATGGATGCCATGGAGTCCCTTCCCCAGGAGACCGTCGGGCACGAGCTGTACATGGAGGCGGCGGCGGAGATCCACAAGCACCAGCCATAGTAGTACTCTTTGTTTTGTTTAATTAAGAGCGCCGGTCTTTAATTTTTTAGAGTAATGTTTAGGTCAGCTAGCTCTGTTTAATTGCTAAACTTGCTCGATTAAGAAGTGTGGGTGTGTTGTAGTCTCCTTTGTGTACCCAAATTATGCAATGATGTGGATGACCACTGTAACCATGTAAAATTCGAACCAAAACTTTTGACGTTCAAACTCATCACACACGGGTTAAGCTATCTGAATCGTTTGTGATGTCCACATATCGTACACAGTTCTGAATAAGGGACCGTGTCTGATGACACTTTGCGCGCCAGTTTTTTGGCTGCAGCGATTCCAAATTTTCAGCTTCCGCGGAAATATCTACCTCCCCGCCCCTCCCCCTTACCAAAGCCACATTTCCCCTCTTTTCGCCTTCCTTTCCAAGTTGAAACCTTCACTCCTTGCTTGCAGCACCGCCCGCCTCCTCGTCGACGACCCTCCTTCACGCTGCTCGGCCTCCTCTATCTAGGTAGGTAATCCACACCCGACCCCCATCCTCCTCCTCCTTCCACATCCCACATGCCCCGACCGTCGGCGCAAGCGCGACACCTTCCACCCAAATCACCAACCCCTCCACCAAATAAGCGCCAGCCTAAGCCATGGTGCACACAGTATAGCCAGGACCTCTAGGAGCATTTGGCAGTGGAGAAGCAAATCGCGGCCACACGCGCGGATGAGGTCGCGATGGCTGCCATTCGTGCCAACCCCCAGATCTTGAAGGAGCACCTAGCCAATTGCTAGCTACGCCGGTTAAGCATGCTCGGTTTACCCGTTGCGTGTGCTGCTCCTGCCTTTCCTTCAAAAATTCTAGTGAATTGTGCTATCTAATTTCACCATGCAATCTGTTGCTCTAGTGTATATGTTCTATATGTCGTGTAGTGTGGTGCTCACTTATTAATTGTTTTGTTAATTAGTTGTCGTCTTCAGTTAACTGTTTGGTTCAATTCTGCAAATGTGATGTTCAATTCTTCAGGCTGCAATTTTGTATTGTCTTCCATGTGAGAAATAAATCGAATTTATCTTTACAAAATTGTGGGTGCATTCTGTTATTGTACACCATGTGAGGAATAAATTGAATTTGGCTGTAGTAAATACATGAGAAACAAATACAATTGCTACAATTGGTTGTAGTTAACTGTTTGGTTAACTCTCTGATCTTCTATTAGGAGTAAGTTATATTGTGCAATGTGGTGCTCAGTTAATGTTTGGTTCATTTGTTGTGGTGTTTAGTTAACTGCTTGGTTCAATTCTGCAATGCGATGTCCAATTGTCGTGGGTAGAATTTTGTATTGTTGTGCATGTGAGGAATAAATCGAATTTGGCTGCACTTAATACATGAGAAACATATGCAAGTGCTATATTTCCTAGTTCTTAATCATGCTTGGTTTGGGTAAATGGGTTTTCCGTGTGGCTTCAATTAATCTGATGAATTTGCAATGTGCTTATTTTTCATCAACATATTTTACTGATAGCATGTGAACCCTTACTAAACCTGATGACTAACTACCTTATATCTGTTGCAGGGAAACAATGGGAAGCACTGAGGTTTACAATCGAGGTTAGCACGTGCATGGTCCGTTATCTAATAGCACATTATTATGCAATTGCAGGAACCATTCTATTATTTTGGTTTTTAACAATTTGGTCTTGCACATGTAGGTCCTGCTGTCAGAGGTTTTGACCCACTGTTCGACCCTTTTTGCATATGGAGAAATGAGTTATCCATGAATATCAATCAAATCAAGAAACTCAGAAAGATTGTTAGGATAAAGAAATTAGCGACAAAAAACAACAGGATCTTTGTCTGCACAATGAAGAAGACATTAGTTCACTACAAGATGGTACTAACTATTATACCTTGCCTTTTTTTTATTCCTTTGCCCCATTTCCAATATAGAGAAGATATTTATGCACATCCTTGTTTTCAGGCCTTTCCAAAGCAGTTCACTGATGATTACCTCTCAAACCACCTCTATGGTCAGGAGGCGAGGAAGGTTTTCATACAACACCGACGGTTCAATATTGAAGTGTTCCTGAAGAGGATGAAGGACGGACGGTCAATCATCCACAGGCACTGGCCTAAAGTTGCAAAGACCTTCAACATGAATGAAGGCTCAATATTCGCCTTCCGCTTCATCAGTTTTCCAGATGAGATGCATCTATCTATATACCGTCCATGATGCTAATTCGAAAGGTTCTACATGTTGCATATGGAACTTGCTGCTGGTGCAATTGTGTAATGGGGTAGCTGAGTGCTGAAGATATATCATGTTGTACTCTGATGTATTTCAATTATGAAATTCTGCTTCCTTAATATGGAAATGAAATATATTGTGTGCTTAATATGAAATGTCAATTAGATTAATAAATGGATTATGAATTATCGGATAATTAGCCTGCTAATTGTGTTTTGCTATTGCAAATGGTTGTTGAAAAAATACCGTGGGCGATGACCTCAGGCAACGCACACAGTTTCTAGGAATAAACCGTGTTGGATCAATGAACAATCACACACGACTTTCTCATGAAAACTATTTCTGTTAGGCCACCTTGCGCAAACATTTACCACATAAAAACTGTGTGTGATGGACAGCCTTTGCCACACAGTTTCTTCTACGGACCGTGTGTGAAACATTCAATAACGCAAACGATTTAACGGGAAAATTTGTGTGTGATGTACCTGTGAACGGAAACGTTTTCCTTGGAGCGACTGTGTGGGATGTGCATACGAATGGAAACATTTAGCGGGGACTGACTGTGTGGGATGTACTTGCGACCGGAAACAATTTCACCGTATAATTGTAATTTTTATCTCTACTGTACGTATTTCTGTATTTGAGTGCCCGTCGGTCGCACACGACCTCATTTTGCCGAACGTGTGTGCCAGGAGGGCATATCCCCGACGGTTTCTGGGTCGTGTGGGAAGGACCCCCCCTATCGCCCACACTCACTTGGCGACGGTTCCAAATGTCGTCGCGGAAAGGGGTAAAAACCCGTTTGTTCAGGACCAACGCTCACCAGTGGTAGTTGCTCTACTGCTTCACTTATATCTTTTTAGAGCACGGCGGTGGTTTTTATTTTGTAGATATTTATGAACTCTCATGCTTCACTTATATTATTTTGAGAGTCCTGAAAATAGTATGTCAATTTTCTTAGGTTATGAATTAGTCCTAATATGATGGGTATCCAAGAGGTGTATAATAAAAACATTCATAAAGAGCATTGAATATATGAGAAGTTTGATTCCTTGCATCTGTTTTGAGATATAAATATGGTGATATTAGAGTCATGCTAGTGAGTAATTGTGGATTGGTAGAAATACTTGTGTTAAGGTTTGTGATTCCCGAAGCATGCACGTATGGTCTATCGTTATGTGATGAAGTTGGAGCAAGATTTATTTTTCATTGTCTTCCTTATGGGTGGCGGTTGGGGCCGAGCAATGGTCTTTTCCTACCAATCTATCCCCCTAGGAACATGCGTATTAGTACTTTGCTTTGATGGCTAATAATTTTTTGCAATAAGTATGTGAGTTCTGTATGACTAATGTTGAGTCCATGGATTATACGCACTCTCACCCTTCCACCATTGCTAGCCTCTTTAGTACCGCACAACTTTCGTCGGTGCATTAAACCCACCATATACCCTTCCTCAAAACAGCCACCGTACCTACCTATTATGGCATCTTCCATAGCCATTCCGAGATATATTGCCATGCAACTTCCACCGTTCCGTTTATTATGACACATACCATCATTGTCATATTTCTTTGCATGATCATATAGTTGACATAGTATTTGTGGCTTAGCCACTATTCATATTTTTTTATACATGTCACGCTAGATCATTGCACATCCTGGTAAACCGCCGGAGGCATTCATATCGAGTCATATCTTTGTTCTAGTATCGAGTTGTAATTCTTGAGTTGTAAGTAAATAAAAGTGTGATGATCATCATTATTAGAGCATTGTCCCATGTGAGGAAAGGATGATCGAGGATATGATTCCCCCACAAGTCGAGATGAGGCTCCGGACAAAAAAAAGATTAAAAAAAGAGGCTAAAGATCCCAAAAGAAAAAAAAAATGAGAGAAAAAGAGAGAAGGGACAATGTTACTATCCTTTTTCCACACTTGTGCTTCAAAGTAGCACCATGTTCTTCATGATAGAGAGTCTCCTATTTTATCACTTTCATATACTAATGGGAATTTTTCATTATAGAATTTGGCTTGTATAGTCCAATGATGGGCTTCCTCAAATTGCCCTAGGTCTTCATGAGCAAGCAATTTGGATGCACACCCTTTTAGTTTTCTTTTGAGATTTCATACACTTATAGCTCCAGTGCATCCGTTGCATGGCAATCCCGACTCACTTGCATCGATATCAATTGATGGGCATCTCCATAGCCCATTAATTTTCCTAGTTGATGTGAAACTTTCTCCTTTTTGTCTTCTCCTCAAAACCTCCACCATACTCTATTCCACCCATAGTGCAATATCCATGGCTCACGCTCATGTATTGCGTGACAGTTGAAAAAGCTTGAGAACATTAAAAGTATGAAACAATTTCTTGGCTTATCATTGGGGTTGTGCATGATAAATACTTTGTGTGATGAAGATAGAGCATAACAAGATTATATGATTTTGTAGGAATAACTTTCTTTAGTCATGATATTTTGAGAAGACATGATTGATTTATTAGTATGCTTGAAGTATTATTGTTTTTTATGTCAATATTAAACTTTTGTTTTGAATCATATGGATCTGAACATTCATGCCACAATAACGAAAATTACATTGATAAATATGTTAGGTAGCATTCCACATCAAAAAATCTGTTTTTATCATTTACCTACTCGAGGACGAGCAGGAATTAAGCTTGGCGATGCTTGATACGTCTCCAATGTATCTATAATTTTTTATTGCTCCATGCTATTATATTATCTATCTTGGATGTTTTATATGCATTTATATGCTATTTTATATCGTTTTTTGGGACTAACCCATTAACCTAGTGCCGAGTGCCAGTTGTTGTTTTTCCTTGTTTTTGACTTTTACACAAAATCAATACCAAACGGAGTCCAAACGGAACGAAACTTTTTGACGATTTTTCTTGGACAACAAGACACGCATGAAGCATCGGGAAGAGGCCAGAAGACCTACGAGGGGGCCACAAGCCCTGGGGGCGTGCCTCAGGGGGGCGCAGCCAGGGGGCTTATGGCCCCCCCGTGGCTCTCCTAACACTAACTCCAGCTCCATAAATACCCAAATATTCCCCATACACTAGAGGGCACACCAAAAATAGTTTTCCGCCGCCGCAAGCTTATGTTCTCGTGAGATCCCATCTTGGGGCTTTTCCGGCACTCCGCCGGAGGGGGATTCGATCACGGAGGACCTCTACACCAACCTTATTGCCCTTCCAATGATGTGTGAGTAGTTTACCACAGACCTACGGGTCTATAGCAAGTAGCAAGATGGCTTCTTCTCTCTCTTTGATCTTCAATACAATGTTCTCCTTGATATTCTATTCGATGTAATCTTCTTTTGCGGTGCGTTTGTTGAGATCCGATGAATTGTGGATTTATGATCAAATAATCTATGAATATTATTTGAGTCTTCTCTGAACTCTTTTATGCATGATTAATATAACTTAATACACTAGATGCATGCTGGATAGCGGTCGATGTGTGGAGTAATTGTAGTAGATGCAGGCAGGAGTCGGTCTACTTGTCACAGACGTGATGCCTATATTCATGATCATTGCCTTGGATGTCGTCATAATTATGCGCTTTTCTATCAATTGCTCAACAGTAATTTGTTTACCCATCGTAGCTTTCTTCAAGAGAGATGCCTATAGTGAAACCTATGGCCCCCTGGTCTATTTTCCATCATATAATTTCAGATCTATAAAACCAAAACCCAAAAATACCTTGCTGGAATTTATTTATATTTAGTTTATTTTGCCTTTTATTTATCTTTTATATCTATCTCTATTATATCTCACTCTTGCAAGTGACCGTGAAGGGATTGATAACCCCTTTTTCACGTTGTGTGCAAGTGTTTGTTAGTGTGTGAAGGTGCATCTACTGGGGACTTGCTTGTGCCTCCTACTGGATTGATACCTTGGTTCTTAACTGAGGGAAATACTTATCTCTACTTTGCTGCATCACCCTTTCCTCTTCAAGGGAAAAATCAATGCAAGCTCAAGAAGTAGCAAGCCCCCCTCCTTCTTCTTCTTACTTGGCCTACCCCTAGATGGTAGAAGGATTCCCCCTCTGGTCCTTGGCCTCCATGGCCCCCGAGGGGTGAGTGCCCCCTAGATTGGATCTCTCTCTCTCTCTCTCTCTCTCTCTCTCTCTATATATATATATATATATATATATATATATATATATATGTATGTATGTATGTATGTATGTATGTATGTATATGTTTTCATGCCTGTTTTCGGATCCCTTCACCATTTCTTATATTCCCGGAGATCCATAACTCCGATTAGTCTGAAATTTTGAGGGGATTTTTTTCCGAAAATTATCCTTCTTGCGGCAAAAGAAAGGCTCCAACAGACCTACGAGGTGACCACAAGGCATCAGGGCATGCTTGAGGGTAGGGCGCGCCATGTTGTCTTGTGAGGCCCTCGGGCACCATCTTGCGTTCCTTTTACCAAAATCACATATGTTCTACAAAAATCTCCGTAAAATTTTATCATGTTTGTACTTCGTTTGATATGGATTTTCTGTGAAACAAAAAACATGAAAAAACAGGAAATGGCACTAGGCACTGAATCAATATGTTAGTCCAAGAAAATCATATAAATTGCTGCCAAAAGTATATGGAAGTAGTAAAATATTGGCATGCAACAATAAAAAATTATAGATAGGACGGAGGCGTATCAGCATCCCCAAGCTTAATTCCTGCTCGTCCTCGAGTAAGTAAATGATAAAGATAATTTTTGATGTGGAATGCTACCTAACATAATATTGGTGAAATAATCTAATCATGACATGAATATTAGGATACGAGTGATTCAAGGAAATAGTCTATCATTTGATATAAACACATCAGTACTCAGGCATACTAACAAACAATCATGCCCTTCAAAATAAAGATACTAAAGAACGCTATCCCTACAAAATCATATAGCTTAGCATGCTTAGTCTTCCTAGCACAAAGATATTAATCATGAACTACCCTAATGTCAAGCCGAGTAATCAAATCATACTTTTCCTCGCTTCAGCTTTTCAACCTTTACGCAATAGTTGAGCGTGAGTTAAGGACTTGGCACTTTGGATTGCAAAGAGAATAATGATGGGGGTTCATAAGGGAAGGAAAAAGTATGAGAAAGTGTCACATCAACGTGGCTGATGGTTAGGCAATGGAAAGGCTTTACAATCGATGTTAATGTGAGGAGTAGGGATTGTCATGTAACGGATACACTAGAGATATAATTGTATGAAAGCTCTTCTAAATGTAGTCAAGTGGGTGTGCATCCTACTTACTTGCTCATGAAGACCTCAAGCATTTGAGGAAGCTCCTCATTGTAATGTACAAGCCAAATTCTATAATGTAAAGATCCCACCAGTATATGAAAGTGACGAATCATGAAGACTCTCTATAAGAAAAATATGGTGTTACTTTGAAGCACAAATGTGGTAAAGGATAGTAGTATCCTCCCTTTCTCTTTTCCTACCATTTTTTTGGTTTTCTTTTTTTCCTATTTTTAATACAAATTTATATTTATTTTTCAAATATATGTTTTGATGTCTAATTCTTTTCACGTATGATTTAGTTCTTTGTATACATCAGCAACATTCTTTAGATACATGATTAGTAGTTTTTGATATAGTTTTATTGTCTAATTTTTTCAGACAGGTTGCGCATTTTTGTATACATCCAAAATATTTTTATTCATGTTTTAAAAATATAGCCTTCAGTAATTTTACAAAAATATGTTTTAACATTTTTTCAAATGCATGATTAACATTCTAAAAATGTATGCTTCGGTAATTTTACAAAAACATGTTTTAACATTTTATTTTCAAATTCAAATACAGGTTGGCACATTTTTTATATGATAAAAAACAGTTTCTGAACTATGCACACATTTTTTAAAATATCACGATCACATTTTGAAAATCATAGATATTTTATATAATGTAACATAAAGTTTTTTGGAATGTATGCACATTTTATTTTAAATTAACAACATTTTTTCTAGATTGCATAAGGATTCTGAAATGTCATTTCCTTTTTTTAAAGGCATGCCGTTTTTTCATTGTCGCAAAAAAAAATTCGTCGCACAGATTTAATATTTTTCAAATGTGTGAGAAACGTTTTTCAATAATTTATGTAAACATTTTTTTGTAAATAACAAATAAATAAATAAGCGAAAAAAAATGTGATGAAAAAGGGCAGGGAGAATAAAAACTTGTGACATTACCACGAAGTTAACAAGACGTGACATATGGTTACTACCAGCTTCCTGCAGGCCAGACGTGGCTAGGACTCGCTACGGGCGGCACGTAGATTCACCTTGTCTATCTATCTCTCACATGGAGTGCCCCTGTTTGGCGCATGACGTGCTGGCCTTCCCTTTTTTTTCTGCAGAGCGACTAGTTAACGAGCGCTCCTTCGGGAGTCTCGCAACGATCAGCGTCACTTGGCGCGCTCTCAGTCATTCGCCACGTGTCGTGCTCTGGACGCTCCTTCCAGATTTTTTTTTCCGTACGCATTTCCGGCTTTTTAAACGGTTTTTTCCCTTCTTTTTTTTTTACGTTTTGGTTTTTTCCCGGTCTTCCTTAGCGTTTCGATCAAAAAAAAATTTCAAAAAAAAAATTTTGCACGAAAAAACGCGTTTACTTATTTTTTCTTTCGTGAAAAGTCATGTTTTTTTTCCGAGAGGCACGGTTGTGCTTTAGCGAGAGTCACGGCCGTGCCTTTCAGAAACGAAAAAAAACGCGTTTTTTGTTTTTTTTTCTTTCGCGAAAGTCACGGTTTTACTTCCGCGAGAGGCACGGTTGTGCTTTCGTGAGAGTCACGGCCGTGCCTCTCGGAAAGGGAAAAACAAAACGCGTTTTCTGTTTTTTTTCTTTCGCGAGAGTCACGGTTTTGCTTCCGCGAGAGGCACGATTGTGCTTTTGCGAGAGTCACGGCCGTGCCTCTCGGAAAGGGAAAAAAATACGCGTTTTTTGTTTTTTTTTCTTTCGCGAGAGTCACGGTTTTGCTTTTGCCAGAGGCACGGTTGTGCTTTCGCGAGAGTCACAGGCGTGCCTCTTTCGGAAAGGGAAAAAAATGCGTTTTTTGTTTTTTTTTCTTTCCACGAGAGTCACGGTTTTGCTTCCACGAGAGGCACGGTTGTGATTTCGTGAGAGGCACGGGCGTGCCTCTTTCGGAAAGGGAAAAAACCGTGTCCCGGTTTGGTTTTTTCGTCCGATTTTTTTCGTGAAAAAAAAGTTCGTCAAAACCTATCAACATGGGATCTAGTTTTGAAGATCTCGACGCGAGAAATCCAATGGTGAAAACGGTTTGAGATTTGGACGAACGGTTTAAGATATAAAACGTTTTGAATAAACGAATCTACGAAAAAAGGGAAAACTCCCAGGTTGCGACAAATGGTGCGCTGGAATATGCGCCACTTGTCGTGACCTGGGAAGATGGAGTATTCTTTGCAACGAGTACTCCTTAATTAGTGATTTCGTTTTTTCTGTCGTGAAACAACAAAAAATGCAAGTGCATCATGTGGTATTTAAACCAGCGACCTCCTGGCCGTTCATACCCTACGCTAAACACCCCACCGTCCTCGCCTCACGTGCTCAATTACATCTTCGTCACCCTGTTCTTCTTCTGTCTTTTTCTTTTTTTATTCAGAAACGTTTTGTTTTACTCTTGTTCTTTTTCTACTTTATTTTGCTAAATCGAATGATTTTTCTTTTAAAATCAATGAACTTTTCTAAAAATGATTAACTTTTTTTAAATATGATGAACCTTTTTCTAAATTTATGAACTTTAAAAAAACTGATAACTTAAAAAAATCATTGAACTGTTTTCAAATTTGATGAGCTATTTTCAAATTCGATGAAGTTATTTCAAATTTGTGAATTGTTTTCAAAATCAATGAAAATCTGATGAGCTAATTTTCAAAATCAATGGACTTTATTTCATAATTGGTGAATGTTGTTTTTTTTAATTTCATGAACTATTTTTAAAATTGGATGAACTTTTTTCAAAATCCTTGAACATTTTTGAATTCTCGGTTTTTATCAAAAAAACTGCGAATTTTTATGTTTTTTTTATGTTAAACGTTGACCAATCAAACTGGTCAACCGCGACCGGTCAAAAGGGCTCGAGCGAGCGACCATGCGGGGCGACGAGTGAAGCGATCGAGCGCTCGCCACACGGGCCAGCCCATGAGCTCCTGCGCGCTCCTCTTTCAATGGGCCGGCCCATTTCAGGGTTTCACCCCCAACCGGTTTTGGGAAGGTTCTATGACCTTCCCTGAACTGGGTTTTTCTGGTTTCATTTTGGTTTTTTCTTTCTTTTCTTTTTATCTTTTCTTTTTCTTTTTGTCCCTTTTCTGTTTTATTTTCGTTTTACTTTCTTTTCCATTTGTCTGTTTAGGTTTTTATTCTTGTTTTTCTAAATTTGCAAAATCTCTTAAATTCACGAATATTTTTCGAAGTCGCTAACTTTTTATGAAATGATGAACATTTTTAAAGTCATGATTTTATTTTTACAAATTCATCAACAATATATTAAATCATGAATATTTTTTGAAATCATGAACATTTTTTAAAGCACACGGTCATTTTTTGCAAACGTGAACATTTTTAAAAATCATGATTATGTTTTCAAATTCACGAATCATTTTTCTCAAAATATTGAACATTTTTTGAATCATGAACATTTCTTAAATTCACGACCAATTTCGTTGAAATCATGAAATATTTCTAAATTCGTGATCATTTTTTACACGACACACATGGAGCAGCCCACAAGAATCATCGACACATGTGCACGCCACGAATACCATCGCAAAAAGGTGGCCCCACTGGCACCCTTGGCCCCCGAGGAAATTGGTTAGGTGCTGACGGCGCGGAGCGCGCTAGAGAATCATTGGCAGGAAACGCACACTAGATGGACGGTGCCGAGCGCACTCGCAGGCGCCGATGCCGAGAGGACGTAGATACTCCATCATCCATTCTACGAGTTTATTTTTTATTTTTGCTAATATAGGAGTATATAATTGACAGGAGTATTGCCTTTGCGTGCACAAAGACTTTGAGTCTGATGCGGGTACATCGTGCAATCGGATCATGTAGCTTAAACTAAAAACGTGATAGATGGCTGATCTTAGATGTGGTACAAGGATCCGACACATAATCGACGTATGTATAACAGTTCTTTTTCTATTCTGGATTTCTACTCTAAATATCAAAAGGACACCTAATTAGCTAGTGATGTGGAGCTTTTCTGGCAATTGCCAACCGCTTTACTATTAGCTTCTGTAGATCCTGTAGACCGAAAGAAACTTGCGTGTCCCCTGCAAAATAAAACACATGTCAACATCATAATGATGCAGGCACAACACGTGGGAGTTTTATTCATTCAACTTGTTGCGTGGTTGCAACTGTGATTTGTCATAATGATGCAGGCACAAATTCAAGTCCCGAAAGATACGGCTTTCGAGCCGTAGCAGTATGTGGTTATGCATCCAAGTCATGACACTGACGGAAATATTGAGCTGGAAGTCTACTAGCTGGCTAATAGCTAAGGTAGTGGACTAAATTCTTTCTGAACCCTTTCTGTAAAAAAAGGACTTCTAAACATTTAAAAAAAATCTACTATTTTTTTCGTGATAAACATTGATGGGTGTTTCACATATTTTGTGATAGAATGACATTCGTGGAGGCCTATGAAAAAAGTCAAAATTGACGGTCCAAAAAAAATATTTTTACAAATATTTTGGACCATCAATTTTGTTTTCCCTACCAAATTTCAACGAGTGTCATCTCATTACTAAAATTTGCACGCAGATGAAACACTCATCAATATTTGCTTCCAAAATATGCAGTCTTTTTGAAAGAAAGAAAGAAAGAAAAAAAAATATTGCTCACCCGGATGCATGTGAGCTCACAGAAGAGCACTTTCGATCAAATTTACCATACAAGGTTTGGTATGTCCATGTGTAGTAGAACTGGTAAGCAATCCAAACTTGATGTACTCCCTCCATTCCCTCATACAAGGCCACAAACTCATATTATAGGTACCAAAATAAAATGACTCCTTTACAAGTCAAGTTTTCTTTTCGTTAACCGGGATCATTAATACACCACAAGCATGCAACGAATGAATGGGAAGGAAGTGACTGAGTGTCATTATGACTACATGCATGTAAGTATTAAAAAGTTGCTAGTACGAGAAAATATCATTACCTCGATTACTGTTGGTGGCCTTATATTGATGCAAAATATATTTTTGATGGTGACCTTATATAAGAGAATGAAGGGAATAGAAAAAGTAATAACTATTTGCGCATATAGAGACGGCACCTAACACGTTGTTACATCAGGCCGGACCGCATGAAACTTACAGTAGTGCACAAATACAGCGTTGCTCTTGCAGCACTTGTGTCCTGAAATGTGACTTGACGGGATTTTGTCTCCGGAGTTGGACGCGGCTGACCTGGCTACGCCACTGCCTATTCAAATCGTCTAATCTGTCCCGCTGCTTAGCTCGTACTGTAGGGATTGCAGCCGGCGCCGGGGACCTGCTCAAGCAAGAGACCGACTTTTTGTCTTCCACACGAGCACGACTCGCCAGCTGAAAAATCTCTGTCCCCGGCTTGAAGGTGTGGCTCATTTGGTCCGGCGTCGCGGTCGGAGACAGCTCCATATCCGTCCGTGGAGGGTCTCATGGTTGGTCGACGACGGAGCTCTCCATCAGTGGCCGAGCTTGAGCCAAAATCGTAGGGCGGCTATGGATTGGGGCCGCTACCAAGGTTGGAAAGCTGCACCACTGCACTGCACGTCCCTGTGGGACCGGGACTAATCTACGACAGGGCCGCCGATCGGTGCACACGGGGCCTCGCAAGAATCAATCACACAAAACGCAAACAAAAGGCTCGACTTGTACTCCCGGGACTCTTCTTGAGAATCGGAGTTGAAAACACACAGCAAAGCAATCAGAGCAATTATTTTTTATTATTCCATGTTATACTATCATTCTTGAATGTTTTACAATCATTTTATAGTAATTTTATATCATTTTTTTAGACTAACCTATTGACATAATGCCTAGAGTCAGTTTTTCTTTTTTGCTTGTTTTTTTACTTCGCAGAAAATCAATACCAAATGGAGTCCAAACGCAGCGAAACTTTTTAGAGATTTTTTCGAAACAGAAGATACAAGATGGGCCAAAGAAGTATCAGAGGGATGCCCCGAGCGGGCACAACCCACCTGGGCGCGCGGTGGGTTGTGCCCACCTCAGCCGCATCCCGCAGCGCCTCTTTGCTCTATAAATACCCAGAAAATCCAAAAACCCTAGGGGAGTCGACGAAACACAATTCCAGCCGCCGCAAGTTTCAGAAACCACACATCCAATCTAGACTCCATCACGAAGGGGTTCATCATCCTTATTTGTGCCTCTCCGATGATGCGTGAATAGTTCATTGTAGACCTTCGAGTCCGTAGTTAGTAGCTAGATGGCTTCCTCTCTCTCTTGATTCTCAATACAATGGTCTCTTGGAGACCTATTTGATGTAACTCTTTTTGCGGTGTGTTTGTTGGGATCCGATGAACTTTGAGTTTATGATCAGATCTATTTTATCCATGAAAGTTATTTGAGTTTTGATCTCTTATATGCATGATTGCTTATGACCTCGTATTTCTTCTTTAAATCTTTTGTTTAGTTAAGTGATGACCCACAAGTATAGGGGATCAATTGTAGCTCTTTTCGATAAGTAAGAGTGTCGAACCCAACAAGAAGCAGAAGGAAATGACAAGTAGTATTCAGTAAGGTAATGTCTGCAAGTGCTTAAATTGTAAGTAGCGAGTAGTTTGATAGGAAAGTAATTTGTAACGAGCAAGTAACGATAAAAGTAACAAGTACGCAATAAGGTAGCCCAATCCTTTTAAGGCAAAGGACAGGCCAAAACAGTCTCTTATAATAAGCAAAGCGTTCTTGAGGGTACACGGGAATTTCAGCTAGTCACTTTCATCATGTTGGTTTGATTTGTGCTCACTACTTTGATAATTTGATATATGGGTGGACCGGTGCTTAGATGTTGTTCTTACTTGAACAAACCTCCTATTTATGATTAACCCTCCCACAAGCATCCGCAACTACGAGAAAAGTATTAAGAATTTGAGAAAAGTATTAAGAATAAATTCTAATCATAGCATTAAACTCTAGAATCCAATCGGTCCCTTACGGAATAGTGCATAAACTGGGGTTTAATTTTCTGTCACTCTCGCAGCCTACCATCTATTTACTACTCCACAATGCATTCCCTTAGGCCCAAATATGGTGAAATGTCATGTAGTCGACGTTCACATGACACCACTAAGGGAATTACAACATACATATTAATAAAATATCGAACACATATCAAATTCACATGATCACTTGCAACATGATTTATCCCGTGACCTCAAGAACGAAGGTAACTACTCACAAGTTACAAACATGCTAATGATCAGAGGGGTATTAATATGCACGATGGATCTGAACATCTAATCTTCCACCAAATAAACCATATAGTAATCAACCACAAGATGTAATCAACACTACTAGTCACCCCCTAGCAACAATCTATAGTTCCGGTAACAAGATTGAATACAAGAGAGGAACTAGGGTTTGAGATGAGATGGTGCTGGTGAAGATGTTGATGGAGATTGCCCTCCCCAATATGGAAGAGTTGTTGGTGACGATGATGACGATGATTTCCCCCTCCGGGAGGGAAGTTCCCCCGGCAGAATCGCTCCACCGGAGGGCAAAAGTGCTCCTGCTCAAGTTCCGCCTCGAGGCGGCGGCGCTTCGTCCCGAAAGTCTTCTCCTTCTTTTTTCTAGGTCAAAACCACTTATATACCAAAAGATGGACACCGGAGGTGGGCCGAGGAGGCCACAACCCACCAGGGCGCGCCAGGTCCAGGGGGACCTGGCGCGCCCAGGTGGGTTGTGCCCACCTGGTGGCCCTCCTCTGGTGTTTATTGGCTCCAGTATTTCTCAAATAATCCATAAAAATCTTCATAAAGTTTCAGCTCATTTGGAGTTGTGCAGAATAGGTGGCCTGACGTAGCTTTTCAGGTCCAGATTTCCGGATGCCGGAATTCTTCCTCTTGGTGTGTTCCTTATAAATTATGAGAGAAAAGGCATTAGAATTACTCAAAAAACATTATTATGGATAAAAACATTATAAATAACAGCAAGGAAACATGATGCAAAATGGACGTATCAACTCCCCCAAGCTTAGACCTTGCTTGCCCTCAAGTGAAAACCGAAATCTAAAAACATGTCCACATGCTTTGAGAGAGAGGTGTCGATAAAAACAAAATACGAACATAGAAGCATCATGTTGATTATTATAACAACAACAAAATTTAACATATGACTTTTATCATAAAACTTGCATCATATACTTCCTATGAATAAGTAACAGTTCATCACATAATCGAAGTATGAAGCAAAAACTCTAGTAAAAACCAACAAACTATGTTCTCAGTCAACTTTGCAACTACAATTCATCATCTTTTCAGGAAGAGTCACGTGTTAGAGCCTTTAAAGCAAGTCCACATACTCAACCATCATATAGTCTTCTATGATTGCTAACACTCACCTTGACCCATGAACAAAACGTTTCAACTGGACACATAGAAATATAGGGGCTTATAGTTTTGCCTCCTAACATACTCACCTCAAGGGTGATGTCGACAATAATAACTCATGCTATCTATATTCAACTGGACATATGTGCCTAGATCTTTCCTCACCACATGATGCTTGCCAAACGAGAAAATTAAAAGGAATAGAGGGAAAACTTTGACTCTTTGCATAAAAGTAAATACATAAAAGTAAAAGATAGGACCTTCGCAGAGGGAAGCAGAGGTTGCCATGTGCTTATTTGTTTGCATGCTCAATCCCTTAGTGCAAGAGAACGTCACGTTGTATTGACCCTTAAGATGACAACCTTTATTATGCAGTCTATCGCTTTTATTCTCTGTCATCCAAGTTCGTACAACGCTCAATTTTCTCTTACACTAAATGATCTCACATATTTAGAAGCAATTTTATTGCCTTTTTGCACCGATGACAACTTACTTGAGGGATCTTGCTCAATCCATAGGTAGGTATGGTGGGCACTTTGAAAAAGATTTGGGTTTAAGGGTTTTTGGATGCACAAGTAGTATCTCTACTTAGTGCGGAATTTTTGGCTAGCAAAGATAGGGGAAAGCACCACATGTTGAAGGATCTATGACAATATGACTTCTATGTGAATATAAACAAACATAAACCATTAAGTTGTCTTCCTTGTCCAACATCAACAATTTTGGCATATAATATTTTGATGAGGGCTCACAATCACAAAAGATTTCTAGGATAGTATGTCTATATGTGAATCTTCTCTTCCCTTATTAATTCTTTCATGAGTTGCATCATTGACTAATGCTATGTTTGTCAATCTCTAATAAAATTTTCTTACTTATATTTTTCCTTATGTGGTGCTATCACCTACCATAGGATTAGTATATGATCTTATTGATTTATTTCCTTTCTTTTGTTTGCTTTCTTTCTCTTTTTCTTTTCTTTATTTGCAACATGAAAGTAAAGAAAGTAAAAACTCAAACTAAACTTTATTGTATAACTCGCACACGGTTTCAATGATAGATCACTAAGCAAACCCTCAAAGAAGGAAAGGGTTGAACTAAACTTTATTTCTTCTAGGCAGAAGATTGGACTGGGGTAAGTAAAAGCAAAAGATAGTGGGGTGATACGATATCGGGGCACCTCCCCCAAGCTTGGTGGAAGCCAAGGGGAATGCCCATACCCGATACTCAGTTCTCTTTTGGTGGTGTCCGTAGGCTCCTCCCGCTTCGTGTCGATCTTCATCAGCCAAGCATCTTCTTTCATGTGGTTGGAGGAGTAGGAAGACATGATGCTTAGCTTGATAAATCTGACCGGAAACAGCAAGAAAAGAGAATAGAGGATTTTCCCCGCGATACGGTGGTTAACAGGTTCGGGAAGTATACATAGAATTTTTATTTTGCAGGACAAGCATATGGATGAAAAACGGAGTACGGGAGGTGTCCCAGGTGGGCACAACCCACCTGGGTGCGCCAGGCATGCCTGGCGCGCCCTGGTGTCTTGTGCCTACTAGGGGACGCTTCATGGGAGTTTCTTTATTCCCAAAATTCTAAATTATTCCAAGACTGATAAAACATATTTTTTTTGATTTTTCGAAGTCTGTTTACTTACCGTATCACGTACCTCTTTATTCTCATGATTCTGGAGTGTTCCGAAAGGAGTCTTTTATGTGTTCTTCCGATGTCAAAGTTTGGATAATATTACTTTCAACATTGATAGGCGTACCTGAGATATAATGCTTTATTCGCTGCCCATTGACAACCTTCGGGCTAGTGCCTTCGAAATTATTTATTTTGATGGTTCCAGACCGGTAAACCTCCTCGATGATATAGGGGCCTTCCCATTTCGACAGGAGCTTCCCTGCAAAAAATCTAAAACGAGAATTGTACAAAATAACGTATTCTCCAACTTTGAACTCACGCTTTTGGATTCTTTTGTCATGCCATATTTTAACTTTTTCTTTGAATAACTTTGCATTTTCATAGGCCTGGGTTCTCCATTCATCTAATGAGCTTATGTCAAATAACCTCTTTTCACCAGCAAGTTTGAAATCATAATTGAGTTCTTTAACTGCCCAATATGCTTTATGTTCTAACTCAAGAGGCAAATGACAAGCTTTTCCATAAACCATTTTATAAGAAGACATACCCATAGGATTTTTGTATGCTGTTCTATAAGCCCAAAGTGCATCATCTAATTTCTTAGACCAATTTTTTCCTGGACCTATTGACAGTCTTTTGCAAAATTAATTTTATTTCTCTAATGCTAAGTTCAACTTGACCACTAGACTGAGGATGATAGGGTGATGCAATTCTATGGTTAACATCATACTTGGCAAGCATTTTACGGAAAGCACCATGGATAAAGTGTGAACCACCATCAGTCATTAAATATCTAGGGACTCCAAACCTTGGGAAAATAACTTCCTTAAGCATTTTAATAGAGGTGTTGTGATCAGCACTACTAGTTGGAATAGCTTCTACCCATTTAGTAACATAATCAACAACAACCAAAATATGTATATACCCATTAGAGGAAGGAAAAGGTCCCATGTAATCAAACCCCCAAACATCAAATGGTTCAACAGCAAGTGAATAATTCATAGGCATTTCTTGACGCTTACTGATATTACCTATTCTTTGGCATTCATCACAAGATGAGACATACTTAAGAGCATCCTTGAAGAGAGTAGGCCAATAAAATCTAGACTGCAATACCTTGTGAGCAATTCTCTCTCCAGCATGATGCCCTCCATAAGCCTCGGAGTGACATTTCCGTAGGATTTGTCCCTGTTCATGCTCAGGTACACAAAATCTAATAATACCATCTACTCCTTCTTTATAAAGATGTGGATCATCCCAAAAGTAATGTCTTAAATCATAGAAGAATTTTTTTCCTTTTGTTGGTACGTAAAGCTAGGTGGTAAATATTTAGCAACAATGTAATTAGCATAGTCAGCATACCAAGGAGTACTATTAGCAACATTTATTGCAGCTAACTGCTCATCAGGAAAACTATCATCAATAGGTAGTGGGTCATCAAGCACATTTTCAAGCCTAGACAAGTTATCAGCTACGGGGTTCTCAGCTCCTTTTCTATCAATGATATGTAAATAAAATTCTTGTAACAAGAGAACCCAACGAATAAGTCTAGGTTTAGCATCTTTCTTTTTCATAAGATATTTAATAGTAGCATGGTCTGTGTGAACAGTTACTTTGAAATCAACAATATAAGGTCTAAACTTATCACAAGCAAACACCATTGCTAAGAATTCTTTTTTAGTAGTAGCATAATTTCTTTGAGCACTGTCTAGAGTTTTACTAGCATAATGAATAGCATTCAATTTCTTATCAACTCTTTGTCCTAGAATAGCACCAACAGCATAATCACTAGCATCACACATAATTTCAAAAGGCAAGTTCCAATCACGTGGTTGAACAATAGGTTAAAGGCTTCCTTGAGTGTTTCAAAGGCTTCCAAACAATCATCATCAAAAACAAAAGGAATATCCTTTTGCAAGAGACTAGTAAGAGGCCTAAAAATTTTAGAGAAGTCTTCACTAAATCTCCTATAGAAACCATCATGACCTAGGAAACTACGAATACCTTTGATGTCCTTAGAACATGGCATTTTCTCAATAGCATCAACCTTAGCTTGGTCCACTTCAATACCTCTTTCAGAAATTTTATGACCCAAGACAATGCCTTCATTAACCATAAAGTGGCATTTCTCCCAATTCAAGACAAGATTTGTTTGTTCACATCTCTGCAAAACTCGATCAAGATTGCTTAAACAATCATCAAAGGACTTCCCATAAAAAGAGAAGTCATCCATGAAAACCTCAACAATCTTTTCACAAAAGTCAGAGAATATAGCAGTCATACATCTTTGAAAGGTAGCAGGTGCATTACATAAACCAAAAGGCATACGTCTATAAGCATAGGTTCCAAAAGGATAAGTAAAAGTGGTCTTTTCTTGATCAGGTTGAGAAACATGTATTTGTGAAAAGCCAGAATATCCATCAAGGAAGCAAAAGTGTGTGTGCTTAGATAATCTTTCAAGCATTTGATCAATAAAAGGCAAAGGGTAATGATCTTTTCTAGTTGCTTTATTTAATTTTCTGTAATCAATTACCATTCTATAGCTTGTAACAATTCTTTATGGAATAAGTTCATGCTTATCATTAGGAACAATAGTTATACCTCCCTTCTTAGGGACACAATGAATAGGACTTACCCATCTACTATCAGCTATTGGATAAATTATACCTGCTTCCAGAAGTTCTAATATTTCCGTTCTTACCACCTCTTTCATCTTCGGATTTAACCGACGTTGGTGATCAACAATGGGTTTAGCATCAGGTTCCATATTAATTTTGCGCTGACATAGAGTGAGACTAATGCCCTTTAAATCATCAAGAGTGTATCCAATAGCAGCCCGGTGCCTCCTTAGCACTTTCAATAATCTTTCTTCTTCATCTTCTGAAAGGTTAGCACTAATAATAAAAGGATATATCTTCTTTTCATCAAGATAAACATATTTTAAAGTGTTTGGCAATTGTTTTAATTCAAACACTGGATCACCCTTAGGTAGAGGAGTACCTCCAAGAGTTTCAATAGGCAAATTGTGCTTAAGCAGAGGACGTTGTTCAAAGAAAATATTATCTATTTCATTTCTTTCATGCATATGTAAGTCATTCTCATGGTCTAGCAAATATTGTTCTAAAGGATCAGTAGGTGGCACAGCAATAGAAGCAAGACCAATTAATTCATCCTTACTAGGCAATTCGTTTTCATGATGGTTCCTACTAAACTTGGAAAAATTAAACTCATGAGACTCATCTCCAAAGCTAACACCCACAGTTTGTTTCTGACAATCTATCATAGCATTAACGGTGTTCAAGAAAGGTCTACCAAAGATAATGGGACATGTCGTGCTTGTCACGACAGATGTCCTCGTTGAAAGGACTTGGTCATGAGGCTAACGCATCTATGTAGTAGCCTGAGAGGGGTTGAGCGGGACGAGAGACGCGAGGTTTTACCCAGGTTCGGCCCCTCACGGTGGAGGTAAAAGCCTACATCCTGTTGTAGGCTTTTACCTCCACCGTGAGGGGTCGAACCTGGGTAAAACCAATGTAGGCTTTTACCTCCATCGTGAGGGGCCGAACCTGGGAAAAACCTCTCGTCTCTCGTCCCGCTTAACCCCTCTCAAGCTACTACATAGATGCGTTGGCCTCACGACTAAGTCATTTCAACAAGGACATCTGCCGTGACAATTCCATGACAGTTGGCGCCCACCGTGGGGCCTGCGCACAGTGGTGTTGAGTTCTTGAAGGGATCTTTCCCAGGGATCGAGAGGTTTGCAATTTTCCGGATGAAGAGGACCTGTTATTGCCAAGGATCTACATCATCTTCATGTTCATCAGTCCGGAATTACAACCTGTGGGATTTAAGTTCAAGATAAAAGTTAGGGTTGCGGGTTTTTGTCCGCTGCTGTTATGCGATTTGCTCGATTTCAAGTCGCCAAGACCAACAGATGTACTGCAATTATACGTCTCTAGGAGACCCGTTATTATATCCATTGACCGAATCAAGAAAGAAAGAAAAAACAAGAAGTTCATCGGGCGCGTGGTTAAGGGGTCAAAATTTCTCCAGCGTGGTTGGGCTGCTTCGTCAAACACCGGTGAAAAAACTTGCAAGCAGAGGATGATTTGGATTCGGCGACTCAAACACATCATATTGATCAATAGTGGCGAGTTAGATTGGACTTGCTCCGGTGTGAGACGCCCGTATTGAGTACTAGTCAAATTGAACGAATCATCATATCAGACTCTAAACTACAGCCGGACTCGGATTCGCCGGCCATGCCTGCTCTTCCTCACCTTCGGATTTCGCCCTGGGTGAGCCGGCCCTGCCTTGGTGACCCGCCTTGCTCCGTCGTTGCTCTGAATCGCCTGGAGCCGCTCCTGCCGTGGCCGTCCACGAGCCTCTGTCGTGAAGCCACCGCGCTTGCCTCTGCCACCGGCCATGGACCTGCTACAGGCGCGCCGGCCTTTCGAGTTGCCGCCGTTTCAGCCTCAAGCTGCCCTGCTCCGCTGGCCTTGGTCCGTGCCACCTCCGAGCACCTCGTCTCACCCCTGTGGCATGGTAACGGGCTGGTTTGCAGCTAAGAACCGCCGGGCCTTATCACGTGCGCCTGCCG
The DNA here is from genome assembly GCF_018294505.1 of Triticum aestivum. NCBI lineage: Eukaryota > Viridiplantae > Streptophyta > Magnoliopsida > Poales > Poaceae > Triticum > Triticum aestivum. The sequence goes on along the minus strand of NC_057811.1, from coordinate 389,355,850 downwards.
CCTCTGCCGGCGCCTGGCTGCGCCGTAAGCCGCTTCCGTTGCACGACGCTTCGGGCGTCGCCATGCTCGCCGCCTCCGCCAAAGACCCGGCGCTGTCCGAGCCGCACTGGTGTGTTAAAGCCGCCTCTGCCTACGAGCCGCACTGGTGCGTTAAGCCGCCTCCGCTAGGCCTCTTCCAAGTCGCCGGCGCGCCAAGTAGATGCCGCCGCTTCGCTCCACCTCTACGGAGCCACCGTAGCCGCATCTCCCCTTCAAGTCGCTATCGTCGCGGCGTTGTATGTACATGCCCCGGTTCAACACAGCAGAACCATACGAAGCAATGGATGCATCGTTTGATCAAACCAAAAGTTTCTACAACATGGATGACGTATTCAAGGAAGATAGAAAATGTGTGGTCATTGGAGGAGATAAGATGGAGAGAGAGAGGAGGCAGTGTGTGGGATATCACGACTCACGTTTCCAAGCTCTACATCATCATATATAAATCAGGGCACAAGTCCCACAGATCATAGCTCCTACAACCACTTTACGTGAGATTAAGATCAAAAGAAATTAAACGTACATCGGTACGGTTGTCTTTTTGTCCGACGACTACGTCCAGTATCATCCAACGCCAGCATCATGTTCATCCAGCGAAAAATATTAGATGCTATTTTCCTATCTATTTTTAGCACATATTGTTTTTGACAAACAACAATTACTCTGGCTTGCGATATTTTTTGATACAGGATAATTGTTCACTGCAAGAGCGGTGGTTGTGTCATGGGTATATAGCTCGCGCCACCATTATCATGCATCTGACCGTACCATCAAGCTCGATGAATATAGGTGCAAGGCGCCGCTTTTCGCGGCCCAATTTATATCAACATGACGCGGCTGACTCGTCCGTCCGCGCCGGCTTACAACGCTGTGGCCGACTCATCTGTCTATATCGCCTCTAATGTTGCAGTCGTCTTTGCCATTCGTCTCTCGTGGCCTGGTCTACATCAACACACCGGGCCGTACCTGTCTGCATGAGTTGTTTATTGAGTATGAGCAAGTCACTGCTCGGGTAGCCCGATTTTCTTTCAACAATTTGGAGGCAAATTATCATATGTTATCAGCCGTCGTCTGCACTGGATGGCTCAATGGGCAGGCGCACAAGTCACCGCCACTACAGTTTGGTTAACTTCAGACATCCAGTTGGAAGGAACTATTGGCCGAGTTGTTGGCGTGGCTCATACGGGATCATTTATAACCCGCCGCAGTCACCTCAACCTTCTGTGGATTCACGTCGCGCTATCAACACCAATGATATACACCCTATGCTATGGTCAAATATGGAGAATCTCAAGCCAACTCCTCGAGTCGCCTTGAGACTCGGGGGCTATGATGACATGACTCAGTAAATGACTGATGGTTTAAAGTAAAGCAAGTCAAAGACCCTGGATCATTGCAGGGAAAATAACCCGGTCTCGGGAGTACTGCTTCATTAGCGAATATTTAAAAGCCGTCAGAAAATTTCCGGCTTAAAAAGACGGATTCTGGTTCAAAATCCGGTTCAAGGGAAATCTGTCTCCTACAAAGCGATGAAACTCTTAATATCCGGTTCACAATCCGGCTCAAGGGAAATCTGTCTCCCACAAAGCTCTGAAGCTCTCAAATCCGGTTTAAAACTCCGGCTCAAGAAGAATATCCATCTCTCGCAAGTTCAAGTTCTCAGGAAAATTACAGGGACCAAAGAGAGTTGGATGCACAGCACGGCTCAAACATAGGTCCCTAACAAGCACAAATTGTCAGTATGTCACTTGGGGGCTTCCTGTTCAAACATAGGCGTATTCAACCAAAGAGAACATAGCGTTACTACCCTGTTGACCACGTTTGTTCAAACATAGGCGTATTCGACCAAAGAGAACATAACCTTTCCGGGTCATCCTACCTGTAACCAGCTGCTTCAACTCCATCAGGTAATCCTGATTGACCCGCCGAACTCTTAACGATCAGTCTTTACGGCGTATTCGACCAAGATCTGAGCTTGTTAAGATTCAAACGGCGGTTTGTCATGCGAGAGCACGGTTTATAGATAGTCAGGATGGATCCAGGCTCCATAAGCCGCCTTCCTTGAAACTTGGATAAATCGGCCTGTGAGGTATGCTGTTACTCTGACCACGCGTACTCCTAATAAGTCTATAAAGCAAGATACAACTTTATCTGGGTTCAAATGTCGGTTGGGTACTGTGAGTCAGGCTCATAGATAGCACGTACCTTCCAGTGGCTCCGGCTAGTTTCATTGAAGAAGACACTTTGATTTGGCGGCTCTCAAAAGCCTTGAATTTTTTGATTTCTTTTCTTTATACGATTTCTTTTTTGCCATCTGGTTTTTATGCATCGGGCCAAGCTGCCCTACTTATGGATCATATTTGAAGCATCTTTTGGGTCTCTACAACCCGCCAGGATGGCAGACTCTAAATCGTCAGAGCATCATCATCTTATGATTGGAGAACCGGTTTTCAAACCAGGTTATATTATTCAAATCTTTAATAGCCAAAATGGTTGGATTTATTATGGTTATCCATAACCAATATTATGATTAAGGTTTTCAAAGTCGCTTTAGCGCAATGGCTATTATTTTATCAATGGATATAATTTATTCTAGAATGGAAGGAATAGTCCCGAGTCGTTGTAGGCTTACAACCCGACACTTGGGGGCTACATTATTCAAGTTGAGATTACATCAAATATGCAAGTCCCATGTCACTGCTAGCATGCACCATGACACTTGGGGGCTAATGCAAAGTCCTTTTTACTGGCTTTATTGAAGACCCGACTCATCACATCATAATGAGCCGGCCCTTGGGGGCTACCAATTGCTCCTGTCAAAAATTTAAGGTACGCAAGCTTTAATCAATTATATTGAAAGGTTTATTGCTCAGTTGCTAGAGTACAAAGCTCTTAACCTTATGGACGTGGGTTCGAGCCCCATGGTGAGGGTTACATCATATGATATTATTTTCAATGAAGTATATATAAAGTCCCGGCTCAGTATTATCTTACTAAGCCGGCCCTTGGGGGCTACACGTTGCTGCTCGAATTTACATGATCATACATACAAAGTCCCTGCTCATTATTGCATAATGACCCGGCCCTTGGTGGCTACACTGGTTGAAGTTTTTATAAGCATAAGGCAATTACAAGTCTCAGGCTGCTGCAAGCATGACAACCCGGCACATGGGGGCTACATATGTGGAATATCCAGTTTTGACTAGTGATTGAGATAAACAACCTGGATTTCTTCAAGATTGCAGCATTTATATTGAAGCAAGTCTTAAGCTGTTACTACGCTCCCTTCTTAAGACTTGGGGGCTACAAGTGATATGCATACAAAGGAGGTACATCTTCAAGCTTGATGTTAGCAACAATTATGATCCGGTGCTGTCAATATTTACAAATCAGATATTTTGGCCATGATAAACCGGCAAGTTCTACATCTTTAAGCTGGCTGAAAATCAGATGAGTATTTCAAGACCAATATTTTTTAAGCATTGGGAGCTGAATCAAATGAATTATTCTTCACAATATTTCTATGAGAAACCAATGTGAGCAAATTGATTATGAAGCTGGTCTATTGACCCGGATTTTCCAGGAGAAGGGAATGACAAGGACTTAAGGATGATCAGGTACCGGTTCAGAAAAACTTTTAACCCAGAGCACAACCTGTCAAATTTATTCTTGTGTTTATTTTGCAGGATCAGTTTAACATGGATAAATCCAAATTAAAATGGGGGCTAATGTCGGGGATATACCCTGGGGTACGACTCGGCCGGATGTATGACCCGGCCGGACTTGGCGACTCACTAAGTGACCCGTCCGGATCTCTCGACTCACTGATGACCCGGCCGAGGTAGGTGACTCATTGGTGACTCGGCCGGCGGGTCAGAGGAGTGATACGTCTCAAACGTATCTATAATTTTTGATTGTTCCATGCTATTATATTATCTGTTTTGGATGTTTAATGGGCTTTATTATGCACTTCTATATTATTTTTGGGACTAACCTGCTAACCAAAGGCCCAGTGCAAATTATTGTTTTTTGTCTATTTCAATGTTTCGCAGAAAAGGAATAAAACCTTCGGGAGATTTATTTTTGGAATAAACGCAATCCAGGAGACTTGGAGTGGATGTCAAGGAAGCAACGAGGCGGCCACGGGGTAGGGAGGTGCGCCCTAGGGGGTGGGCACGCCACCCACCCTCGTGGGCCCCTCGTGGCTCCACCGACCTACTTCTTTTGCCTATATATACTCATATACCTCGAAAACATCCGAGAGCACCACGACACCCTATTTCCACCGCCGCAACCTTCTGTACCCATGAGATCCCATCTTGGGGCCTTTTTCGGCGCTCCACCGGAGGGGGAATCGATCACGGAGGGCTTCTACATCAACACCATAGCCTCTCCGATGATGTGTGAGTACTTTACGTCAGACCTTCGGGTCCATAGTTATTAGCTAGATGGCTTCTTCTCTCTCTTTGAATCTCAATACAAAGTTCTCCTCGATTCTCTTGAAGATCTATTTGATGTAATTCTTTTTGCGGTGTGTTTGTCGAGATCCGATGAATTGTGGGTTTATGATCAAGATTATCTATGAACAATATTTGATTCTCCTCTGAGTTCTTTTATGCATGATTTAAATATCTTTGCAAGTCTCTTCGTTTGGTTTGGCCTACTAGATTGATCTTTCTTGCAATGGGAGAAGTGCTTAGCTTTGGGTTCAATCTTGTGGTGTCCTTTCCCAGTGATAGCAGGGGCAGCAAGGCACGTATTGTATTGTTGCCATCAAGGATAAAAAGATGGGGTTTATATCATATTGCTTGAGTTTATCCCTCTACATCATGTCATCTTGTCTAATGCGTTACTCTGTTCGTATGAACTTAATACTCTAGATGCATGCTGGATAGCGGTCGATGTGTGGAGTAATAGTAGTAGATGCAGAATCGTTTCGGACTACTTGTCACGGACGTGATGCCTATATACATGATCATGCCTAGATATTCTCATAACTATGCGCTTTTCTATCAATTGCTCGATAGTAATTCGTTCACCCACCGTAAATTATGCTATCTTGAGAGAAGCCACTAGTGGAACCTATGGCCCCCGGGTCTATCTTCCATCATATTAATCTCCCGTCAACTAGTTATTTCTGTCGCCGTTTATTTTGCAATCTTTACTTTCCAATCTATACAACAAAAATACCAAAATATTTATCTTATTATCTTTATCAGATCTCACTTTTGCAAGTGGTCATGAAGGGATTGACAACCACTTTATCGCGTTGGTTGCAAGGTTCTTGATTGTTTGTGTAGGTACGAGGGACTTGCATGTAGTCTCCTACTGGATTGATACCTTGGTTCTCAAAACTGAGGGAAATACTTACACTACTTTGATGTATCACCCTTTCCTCTTCAAGGGAAAACCAACGCATGCTCAAGAGGTAGCAAGGAGCGACAAGACCCGGTGGCCCAACAGGCGGTTCATGGAAGGCCGGCTCGTGTTATGGTGGGCCGGCTTAAGATGAAAGGCATAAGGAATATTCTCCTACAAAGGAAGCAAGACTAGGACTCCACTTGTAATAGAGTAATCCTAACCCTAATAGGACTAGTCATATAAGCCGCCCCTTCAACATATATAAGGAGGGGCAGGGCAGCCCAAGAGGGACAAGTTTCATAAGTTGGACAAGTTAGGTTTAGACAGACAAGTCAATAGCTCTCGAGATAGAGCACCCTTGTAATCGTGATCATCATCATCAATATCAATGAAGCAGGATGTAGTCTTTTACCTCCACCGTGAGGGGCCGGACCTGGGTAAAACCTCGTGTCTCTCGTCCCGCTCAACCCCTCTCAAGCTACTACATAGATGCGTTGGCCTCACGACTAAGTCCTTTCAACGAGGACATCTGCCATGACAATTCCACGACAGGACAAAAGTCATCTTGTGGGGAACCAAGAACAAGAAATCAGTAGGGTATTTTATTTTCCCGCACAAGACTTCAACATCTCTAATAATCCCACAAGGTGATATGGTGTCTCTATTTGCAAGTTTAATAGTAACATCTATGTCTTCTAACTCTGTAGGTGCTCTGTCTTCCCTAATTTCTTGATATAACTTGTAAGGAATCGCACTCACACTAGCACCCATGTCACATAAACCATGATAACAGTGATCTCCTATTTTAACTGAAATGACAGGCAGGCCAATCTATTATTATTATCCCTTTTTCGGGTTTGGCAATTCCAGCAGCTTCTACACAGAAGTAGATGACATGCCCATCCACATCTTCTTCCAAGAGATCTTTAACCATAGCAATATTAGGTTGAACTCTAATTTGTTAATCTAGTTTAGGTGTTCTAACAGAGCTTTTGTTAACCACAGTTGAAACTTTAGCATGTTCCTTGATCCTAACAGGGAAAGGAGGTTTCTCAAAATAAGCAATAGGAACAACTGGATCAACATTATAAAGTATAGTTTTTTTCTTTAACTGGTACCGGTTCTTTAATTTCTTCTTTAATAGGTGGGTATTATTTAAACCACTTCTCCTTAGGGAGTTCAACATGAGTAGCAAATGATTCACAAAAGGAGGCTACTATCTCAGAGTCAAGTCCATACTTGGTGCTAAACTTTTGAAAAGCATCGGTATCCATAAAACATTTAACACAATCATACTTAAGTTTAATACCTGACTCTTTACCTTCGTCGAGTTCCCAATCTTCAGAGTTGCGTTTAATTCTTTCCAAAAGATCCCACCGGAATTCAATAGTCTTCTTCATAAAAGAACTAGCACAAGAAGTATCAAGCATGGTTTGATCATTACGAGAAAGTCGAGCATAAAAATTCAGGATAATAATTTATCTTGAGAGCTCATGATTGGGGCATGAATATAACATTGACTTAAGCCTCCACCAAGCTAGAGCAATACTTTCTCCTTCACGAGGCCAAAAATTATGTATATAATTCTGATCATGATGAACTAGATGCATAGGATAAAAATTTTGGTGGAACTCCAATTTCAGACGATTCCAATTCCATGATCCAATATCATCGCATAGTCTATACCATGCCAATGCTTTTCCCTTCAAAGATAAAGCGAAAACCTTTCTCATCACCTCATCTCTGGGTAAACCTGCAAGCTTAAACATTCCACAAATTTGTTCCACATATATCAAGTGCATATCAGGATGTTCAGTTCCATCTCCTGCATAAGGATTAACTAGCAGTTGTTCTATCATACCCGAAGAAATTTCATATTCAATATTTTCAGTAGGTGCAATAGGTTGAGGGGTACCTAATTGTGGTTCCGGACGAGGTGAAGATAGTCCGAACAAACTCCTCAAAGGAGTGTTTTCCATTGTAATAAGTGACAATAAATTTCAGCACACTATATTAAATGTTTCCTTACCGAATTCCACTTACCAAAAGCGCTTCACTCCCCGGCAACGGTGCCAGAAAATAGCCTTGATGACCCAAAAGTATAGGGGATCAATTCTAGCTCTTTTCGATAAGTAAGAGTGTCGAACCCAACGAGGAGCAGAAGGAAATGAGAAGTAGTGTCAAGGCTCATGGCAAGTATCATTATTCTCTGACCTTCACAGATGATTTGAGCAGATATGGGTATATCTACTTGATGAAACACAAGTCTGAAACATTTGAAAAGTTCAAAGAATTTCAGAGTGAAGTGGAGAATCATCGTAACAAGAAAATAAAAGTTTCTACGATATGATCGCAGAGGTAAAATATTTGAGTTATGAGTTTGGCCTTCAGTTAAAACAATGTGAAATAGTTTCACTACTCACGCCACCTGGAACACCACAGTGTAATGGTGTGTCCGAACATCGTAACCGTACTTTATTAGATATGGTGCGATATATGATGTCTCTTACCGATCTACCACTATCGTTTTGGGGTTATGCATTAGAGACAGCTGCATGCACGTTAAATAGGGAACCATCTAAATCCGTTGAGACGACATCTTATGAACTGTGGTTTGGCAAGAAACCAAAGTTGTCGTTTCTTAAAGTTTGGGGTTGCGATGCTTATGTGAAAAAGTTTCATCCTGATAAGCTCAAACCCAAATCGGAGAAATGTGTCTTCATAGGATACCCAAAGGAGACTGTTGGGTACACCTTCTATCACAGATCCAAAGGCAAGACTTTTGTTGCTAAATTCGGAATCTTTCTAGAGAAGGAGTTTCTCTCGAAAGAAGTGAGTGGGAGGAAAGTAGAACTTGATGAGGTAATTGTACCTGCTCCCTTATTGGAAAGTAGTTCATCGCAGAAACCAGTTTCTGTGACGCCTATACCAATTAGTGAGGAAGTTAATGATGATGATCATGGAACTTCAGATCAAGTTATTACTGAACCTCATAGGTCAACCAGAGTAAGATCCGCACCAAAGTGGTACGGTAATCCTGTTCTGGAGGTTATGTTACTAGACCATGACGAACCTACGAACTATGAAGAAGCGATGGTGAGCCCAGATTCCGCAAAATGGCTTGAGGCCATGAAATCTGAGATGAGATCCATGTATGAGAACAAAGTATGGACTTTGATTGACTTGCCCAATGATCGGCGAGCCATTGAGATTAAATGGATCTTCAAGAGGAAGACAGACGCTGATAGTAGTGTTACTATCTACAAAGCTAGAATTGTCGCAAAAGGTTTTCGACAAGTTTAAGGTGTTGACTACGATGAGAGTTTCTCACTCGTATCTATGCTTAAGTCTGTCCGAATCATGTTAGCAATTGCCGCATTTTATGAAATCTGGCAAATGGATAAACAAAACTGCATTCCTTAATGGATTTATTAAAGAAGAGTTGTATATGATGCAACCAGAAGGTTTTGTCAATCCTAAAGGTGCTAACAAAATATGCAAGCTCCAGCGATCCATCTATGGACTGGTGCAAGCATCTCGGAGTTGGAATATACGCTTTGATAAATTGATCAAAGGATATAGTTTTATACAGACTTGCGGTGAAGCCTGTATTTACAAGAAAGTGAGTGGGAGCACTACAGCATTTCTGATAAGTATATGTGAATGACATATTGTTGATCGGAAATAATGTAGAATTATTCTGCAAAGCATAAAGGAGTGTTTGAAAGGAGTTTTTCAAAGAAAGACCTCGGTGAAGCTGCTTACATATTGAGCATCAAGATCTATAGAGATAGATCAAGACGCTTGGTAAGTTTTTTCAATGATTACATACCTTAACAAGATTTTGAAGTGGTTCAAAATGGAACAGTCAAAGAAAGAGTTTCTTGCCTGTGTTACAAGGTGTGAAATTGAGTAAGACTCAAAGCCCGACCACGGCAGAAGATAGAAAAAGACTGAAAGTCATTCCCTATGCCTCGGCCATAGGTTCTATAAAGTATGCCATGCTGTGTACCAGATCTATTGTATACCCTACACTGATTTTGGCAAGGGAGTACAATAGTGATCTAGGAGTAGATTTACAGCTGCCGGAATTCTCCCTCTTGGTGTGTTCCTTGTAAATTATGAGAGAAAAGGCATTAGAATTACTCCAAAAAGCATTCTTATGGATAAAACATTATAAATAACAGCAAGGAAACATGATGCAAAATGGACGTATCATTAAGCAAAGTAGATCGATTTTTCTTGCCATGGTAAGAGGTTCTTTCTGATGGGTTCGATCTTACGGTCCTCAATCCCAGTGACAGAAGGGGACATGACACGTATGTATCGTTTCTATTAAGGATAACAAGATAGGGTCAATTCCTACATGAATAGATCTTGTCTACATCATGTCATCATTCTTATTACATTACTCCGTTTCTCCAAAAACTTAATACACTAGATGCATGCTGGATAGCGGTCGATGTGTGGAGTAATAGTAGTAGATGCAGGCAGGAGTCGGTCTACCAATCTTGAACGTAATGCCTATATAATGTTCATTGGTGGATATCGTCATAATTATTTGAAGTTCTATCAATTGCCCAACAGTAATTTGTTTACCCGTCATATGCTATTTTTCTCGAGAGAAGCCACTAGTGAAATCTATGGCCCCCGGGTCTATTCTTTATCATATTTGCTTTGAGATCTATTTTTATTTGCTTTTATTTTCAGATCTTTTAATCCAAAAACACAAAAATACCTTGCTGCAATTTTTTGTTATTTATTTTATTTTGCGTTTCCGCGAGATCAATTTATCCAATGTACTACAAATTTATCTATCTTTTTAGCCAGGAGGGATTGACAACCGCTTTTACACGTCAGGTTGCAAGTATTTGTTCTTTGTATGCAGGTACCGTTTACATAGTGTTGCATCATACCTTCCTCTTTGGGGAAATACCGACGTAGTTCAAGCCGCATCAAAAGGAATTTCTGACGCTGTTGCTGGGGATACATCATCAACATCTATCAGGTTCCTAATCACAAATCTCATCTCCTTGCAATTTACATTATTTTCCATTTGCCTCTCGCTTTCATCTCCCCCACTTCACAAAAAATTGCCGTTTTATTCGTCCTCTTATTCGTTCGCCGTTTCTCGTCAGGTCTATTTATGAGTGCCACCTTGCTTTCCTACTTTGTCTTCATGGCTAGCTTAACTACCCCTCCTTTGTCACCAGATTTTGAAGTTCTATACATCAAACAAAAACAAGGAGAAATTTTGAAAGATGCTTGGTATAGATTAATGGAATTTTATCGCAGTAGCAACCTTAAAGAAGATCCAAGGATTTTGCTTCGAAATTTTTATATAGGATTAGCTTTGCACCATAGACAACTTTTGGATTTTACCACTAAAGGGAATCTTATCGAACTTGATTCTAATGTTGCTTATGAGATCCTAGAGGGAATGTTGGGAATCCCAGCAATCAAAAAGGGGATTTCTTTTACTCAAGAAGGGGTCCAAATTTTAGACAAGTTGAGTGATTTGCATAAGCATATGGTCGAGTTGCAAAAATATAATGAGCCTCTCAAACACATTAGTGGAAATGTCAATCGCATGAACACTTTGATCACTCTTTGTAATAAGCGGTTGGATATTTTAGATCTCAAGATGGTTTCCTTTCCTGAGAATTTAGGGAAGCATAAAGAGCCTCTCGGGTTTGAGAAAGCCCTTACAAAAGTTGCCAAGACTACAAATGAGAATACTTAGATCTATGCATTATGCCTAGCTAGGGGCATAAAACGATAGCGCTTGTTGGGAGGCAACCCAATGAATAAAATTTATTTTTGCCTTTTTCTTTCTATTCTTGAGTGTTTGCACAATTATGCTACTGTTATAATTGTGTTTTAATTAGTGTTTGTGCCATGGAAAGCCTTTGGGATCATGTTGCGTGATAGTTGATTTGATCTTGTTGAAAAACAGAAACTTTTGTGCCCACTTAAACAATTTATTTAATCACAGAAGCGCGATAAAATCCTGATTTTTTTACACAAGATTGATATACAAATTTCCCATGTTGTCCTAATTTTTCAGAATTTTTGGAGTTATAGAAATTCGAAGTTTTCAGATTGCTACAGACTGTTCTGTTTTTGACAGATTCTGTTTTCTTTGTGTTGTGTGCTTATTTTGAAGAATTTATTGTTTGTATTGGAGGGTATAAGCCATGGTAAAGTTGGAATACAGTAGATATAATGCAAAAATAAAATATGAATGGGTTTGCAACAATACTTAGAGTAGTAATTTGCTTTGTTATACTAACGGATCTCACGAAGGTTTTGTTGAGTTTTGTGTGATTGAAGTTTTCAAGTTTTGGGTGAGATCATGATGGATGAAGGAATACGGAGTAAGAAGATCCTAAGCATGGGGATGCCCACGGCACCCCCAAGTTATTATCCAAAGAGGAACAACCAACTAAGCTTGGGGATGCCCCAGAGAGTGGCATCCCCTCTTTCTTCTAACGACCATCGGTACTTTACTTGGAGCTATATTTTTATTCGTCACATATCATGAGTTTTGCTTGGAGCGTCTTGTATTATTTGAGTCTTTGCTTGTTTTGCTTTTTGTTTTGAGTCAAGTATCCTGGCTGAACACACCTATTTGAGAGAGCCAAAATTATGCTATGATTTGCTAGAATTGCTCTATGTGCTTCACTTAATTATTATTTTTAGCTATGGAATTGCTCTAGTGCTTCACTTTTACCTTTTTGAGCACGGTGTGCTTTAATATTTTTGAAGAAATGCTCTCATGCTTCACTTAGATTTATTTGAGAGTTGGTAAAAAAAATAAGAAATTCTCTCATGCTTCACTTCAATTATTTTGAGAGAAGAAAATTGTTATGCTCATGTTCTTCACTTAGATTTGTTTGAGCTATCAAAAGCAACATATGAAACTAGTCCCAAAGTGATAGATATTCAAGAGGGATATAATAAAAACTTTCATGAAGATCATTGGACAAAATAAACTTGATTCTTTGTAATAGTTTTGTGATATGATGACATAATATGTGAGTCATGTTGATGAGTAATTATGCTTTAGTAAGAATATTGGTGTTATGGTTTGTGATTCCCTATGCAAGCACGAAAGTCAATAGTTATGCAATGAAGTTACATCTTACTTGTGGTGCATTATTCGGTGTTAGTTATGCTTAATGCTCGCTTATGAGATTTTTCGTTTCTTGTTTGGATGCTTCTCAATCTTTTGCTAGCCTTCACTTGTACTAAGTGGGATTACTACTTGTGCATCCAAAATCCTTAAACCCAGTTTTTGCCATATGAGTCCAGTATACCTACCTATATGCGGTATTTCCGTGCTGTTCTAAGCAAATTTGTATGTGCCATCTCTAATTTTCAAAATGATTTTCTTTTTGTGTGCTCGTACCGCTCATGAAACGATAGGGGGTGGCCGATATTTTTCCATGCTAGATGTGTTATTCTCAAGATGAGTGTTTATTCACTTGTCATTGCATGCGAGTACGGCAAAGGTATCAGGGACGCCCAGTCCCGAAATGAAAAATGAATTTACTTTATGTTGACACATAATAAATTCCTTGGAAAGTGTTGGTATGGACGGTACCCGTGGATTCGGTTAGCCGTGGAATGTGAAAGTATAGTGAAAAAGGGAATAAACTTTAATTTTTGTTTGGGAACTGCCTATGATATATCTAGCATGGAAAGTATTGAGAACTACTCGATCGTTTTCGTTGATAGGAAAGGCATGCCACCCAAAATGTTTTATCTCTATCTTTTTCTGCTTTGAGCTCTGGCACCTCTACAAATCCCTACTTCCCTCTGCGAAACGCCTTTCTATTTACTTTATGCAATTTTTATTTTTATTTGAGTCTCCACTTTCTCTTATAAAGCACCAACTAAGGGGCACTGTGATCGTACTTGAGCATTGGGTGTAGCTAATATGCGAGTGTATTTCATGAATGGATCAATGATTGAGCATAATGGGCTAGGGATAACTTACTTTAGTGTTGATATTTTAAAGACATGGTTGCTTGTTGATATGCTTGAGTATTGAAATCTTCTTGTCAAAACTAGACTATTGCTTTGAATCATATAAAAGTCCAAATGTCCATGCTACAAAAGAAAAGAATATGTGATGAACATGATAGGCAACATTCCACATCAAAAATTCTGTTTTTATCATTTACCTACTTGAGGGCGAGCAGGAATTAAGCTTGGGATGCTGATACGTCTCCAACATATCTATAATTTTTTTATTGTTTCATGTTGTTATATTATCATTCTTGGATGTTGTACAATCATTTTATAGCAACTTTATGTCAGTTTTTTGGACTAACCTATTGACATAGTGCCCAGTGCCAGTTGCTGTTTTTTGCTTATTTTTTTACTTCACAGAAAATCAATACCAAGCGGAGTCCAAACACAGCTAAACTTTTTGAAGATTTTTTCTGGACCATAAGACACAAGATGGGCCAAAGAAGTACTAGAGGGGTGCCCCGAGGGGGGCACAACCCACCTGGGCGGGCCTGGGAGCCCCAGGCCCGCCCAGGTGGGTTCTGCCCACCTCGGCCGCCTCCCACACCGCCTCTTTGCTCTATAAATACCCCGAAAATCCAAAACCCATAGGGGAGTCGACGAAACACAATTCGAGCCGCCGCAAGTTCCAAAAACCACAGATCCAATCTAGACACCATCACAGAGGGATTCATCATCCTCACTGGTGCCTCTCCGATGAGGCTTGAGTAGTTCATTGTAGACCTTCGAGTCCGTAGTTAGTAGCTAGATGGCTTTCTCTCTCTCTTTTGATTCTCAATACAATGGTCTCTTGGAGACCTATTTGATGTAACTCTTTTTGTGGTGTGTTTGTTGGGATCCGATGAACTTTGAGTTTATGATCAGATCTATTTTATCCATGAAAGTAATTTGAGTTTTGGTCTCTTATATGCATGATTGCTTATAGCCTCGTATTTCTTCTTTGAATCTTTTGTTTAGTTAAGCCAACTAGATCGATGTTTATGCCATGGTAAGAGGTGCTTTGTGATGGGTTCGATCTTACGGTGCTCAATCCTAGTGATAGAAGGGGACATGACACGTATGTATCGTTGCTATTAAGAATAACAAGATGGGGTCTATTCCTAGATGAATAGATCATGTCTACATCATGTCATCGTTCTTATTACATTACTCCGTTTCTCCATGAACTTAATACACTAGATGCATGCTGGATAGCGGTCGATGTGTAGAGTAATAGTAGTAGATGCAGGCAGGAGTCGGTCTACTAATCTTGAACATGATGCCTATATAATGATCATTGTCTGGTTATCATCATAATCATTTGATGTTCTATCAATTGCCCAACAGTAATTTGTTTACCCCCCATATGTTATTTTTCTCGAGAGAAGCCACTAGTGAAATCTACGGCCCCCGGGTCTATCTTTATCATATTTGCCTCGAGATCTATTTTTATTCGATTTTATTTTCAGATCTATTAATTCAAAATCCCAAAAATACCTTCCTGCATTTTTTTGTTATTTATTTTATTTCGCGTTTCCGCGAGATCTATTTATTCAATGTACTACAAATTTATCTATCTTTTTGACCGGGAGGGATTGACAACCCCTCTTACGCGTCGGGTTGCAAGTATTTGTTCTTTGTGTGCAGGTACTGTTTACATAGTGTTGCGTGGTTCTCCTACTGGTTCGATAACCTTGGTCTCATCACTGAGGGAAATACCTACCGTAGCTGTGCTGCATCATCCCTTCCTCTTTGGGGAAATACCGGCGCAGTTCAAGCCGCATCACGGTGCCCCACCAACCAACCCGAGAGAGCATCATTGTCGATCGATAATCGCGCGCAATGCACATTGACAAAAGAGAATCACTAGCAGCCTACCCGCATGACACCGACCCCAGCAACCCCTTGGTCCTGGGATGACCTTACATACCAAGCTGACTGCTGTCTATAAGAAGCCAAGATGACATCGAGGTACATTGCCGAGAAGCACCTAGAGGAACCTTCGTACCGAAAGATCAGATGAACACCGCCGGCTGGGACGCCTAGGCTGGGAGAACACAACACCGGTGAAGAAGTCGAATGAACAAGGGAGGATGAACGAGCAGGAACGCCTCTGAAGAGGAAAATGTCGTTGTCGCCAGCAATGGCCGAGGCCTTGTGCAGCTTTCGTTAGATCGTCATCCCGAGGCACCGATGCGAGGCCACCATGTCGAGGACGGACAAGACAGTCGTCGGTCCCTGTCAAGCAACCCGGCCCAGGCCGCAAACCGGTGACGAAGTCATCAATGGAAAAGCGGACGCCGACTACCATGACCCTCCTGGTCACAGCCGCCCCTCCGGCTGCACGACCCCGCCAACCACCGGGCGGCAGGCCCTCGGACAGTAAGCCCCTGCACACGGCCGACCGAGGCAGTCACCATGGCACGTCCGCGACCACCTCGGGAGGAAGGTGTCGTCCACAGCCACCAGGTTGCGACCAACAACCTGGCCGAACGCCCCGCTCGACCCGAATCTGGGCAAGCTCCACAAGCGAGTGGGGGCTAGGCGCCACCCCCACAAGAAGCCCCCTACGGCAGGAACCCCACCAACATACCTGCCGCGCCGTCCTACTGCAGATCGAGATCCAGAACGAAGAAGACCACCGGATCCCCGTCACCTGTACCGCGGCGGCGCGTCACCACCTCCCAGCACCGCAGCCAACGATCCAGACGACCCTGCCGCCGGGTGCCCTGTTGGACTCTGCGCCCCCACTGTCGGGTGGTAGGTGCGACATATGCCAACGGGTGGCTTATCATTGTGGGAGCCAGTAAGACATCGCCGGTGCCTGGAAACGGGATGAGGCGAAGACATGCACGCCGGCGAATCTTACCCAGGTTCGGGGCTCTCCGTGGAGATAACACCCCTAATCCTGCTTTGCGGGGTCTCCGCATGATCACTTGATCAACACAAGTAGCTACAAGTGGCTCTGTGAGCTGTTTGGCGAGAGGAAGAAGAAGGGCAAGGCTAGCTCTCCTTTTCTCTCTACGTGCTGTCTAAAACTCTCAAAGATCAACCCTTTGCATGGGTGCCCTGGGGGGTTTATATAGGCCTACCCCCCAGGGGTACAATGGTAATCCGGCTAGACGCGGGTCCTAGCCGTCAGTGTCTGTATTCGCCGGCTTCTCCGCCGACCGCTGGGGCCCACCGACTGGTGGGTCCCGCCGGCTGTCGGCCTCTTGGCCGACAGGCCGGCCCCACCGCCTGGGGGTCTTGTCGGTGGCTGGTTACTGTAGCCTCTCCCCTGATGACGAGGGCTTTGTCGAGGTAAGCATGGCTACAGTGTCGCCGCCTGGAGGGCTATCACTGTAGCCTTACCTCGTCTTGTCTCCTTAATGATGCACATACTTCAAGGAAGGGAGGTGGCCGGCTATTGGGAGCCGGCTACACCCCAGGCCGACTGGGGGAGGCTTGGCCGCCTTCGAGCATCTCACTAGCTAAAGGGGCCCGCCACCCGCGGGCCGTACTGGCGCCTGTCGTGGGTGGCGTCATGGTCAATATGGCAACAGTGCCACGCCGGACGGGGGATGGCTGACCCGTACGGCGCACCGTGGCCTCGCGTGCCCCGGGATTCGGGGGTGGCAGGCTGTGTTGTAGCCACGCCCCATCTCATCACCGTTATGTGGGTGCAGTCCTCAAGGGTGCAATCCTGACCGCCTGCCTGGAGCCGGTCTTCTCGTGCCCGGCTTCTGAGGTCAGTCCTCTTGTGGCCGGCTTCTTGGAGTCGGTCCTTTTATGGCCGGCTTCTTGGAGTCGGCCACCTTGTGGCTCTCTTCGGGAGGGTTATTAGGGCTGGGCCATCTTCCCGTAGTCGGCCTGTGAGGCAGCCGGCCAAGGGAAGGCGGCCCTGTGCTTTGGGTGCTTGAAGGCTCGATCGGCCTGATAATTTTTGAAGAGCAGGGGGAGTCGGTTAGGCTACCCGTGGCCATTTACTCCGACAGTAGTCCCCGAAGCTGGTTGGGCTTCGAGGCTGAAAGGAGGACGAGAAGCTCAATCAGCTTCCTATCTTGAAGGGCTAGCAGCTAGGAGCCAGCTTTGGTCAGGTGCGCCGTCTTGGCGAGGTTTTGAAGTCTGAAGGCGGGAGCCAGCTGGTGTGCACGCCGGGTTGCGGGCCGGCCGCCTGCCGCCCGCGCGCCGCGTGGCATCCTCCGGCTGGAAAAGCCTGCCAGCCCACGCGCGTGACGGGACGCCGCCGTAGGCCGAGGCCCACCACTCCCACGCCTAGGCCCAGGCGTGGATTTTCTGTGGCCCAAAGCGGGCTGCTCGCCTTCCGACGGCAGTTTCCGCATGCCGTTAGGGCGCAATAATCGCGGGACATGGGGGAGTGGGCGCAGTTAATCCCACGTCCCCCCCCCCATGCCTCGCCTCCTCGGCTGCGCCGCACGAGGCTATAAATAGGGGGAGGAGGGGGGCGGCAGACGCTCGCACGCTCACCCTCGCTCCGCCATCTTCTCCTTCTTTCTCTCCATCGCAGCAGCCCCTCGCCGCCGCGCCGCCCCTCTAGTCTTCGCACTACCCCGAAGCTTCGCCGCCGCGGGGCCGTGGTTTCGCCGTTGCTGCGCCCTTTCTCATCCACTTCTTGCCGTCATGTTGCACGGCGGAGACTGGGACGGCTCCAACGTCCACGCGGACCACATCGACTTCCTCCGCAAGACGCGGCAGTTGCCCGGCGAGGACCAGGTGCGGGCCCGTCTTGCGCCGAAGAAGGAAATCTCGCCGGCGCCGTAGGAAGGCGAGCGGGTAATCTTCGTCACTCTGTGCGAGGGCTTCCTTAGCGTCCTTCCCACCCTCGAGCTCTGGGGGGGATTCTTCCAGTCCAAGCTCGGCACCCGCATGCAGGGCGTGCCGGCTCAGAGCGGCGCCTTCATCGCAGTGCGGAGGCCGGTAGCCGACAACCCCTTCCCGGCCATCACGCTGATCTAGTCGATGAAGCTCTGGCAGAAATCGTACTTCTACGTGAAGAACGTCGCCCCGCAAGGCGACTCGTCAACTTGCCGGCTTACGTAGCTGGCCCGCCGGCTGGGAGGCGGCCCCGGTGGTCCTATCGGGCCAGAACGCTGTCGCCGGCTGGAGCCGCCGCCGTCGCCCAACTCCAGGTAATGATCAGGGCCTGACCCGGTCCGACCTGCCGGCCGCCTTCGTGGTGCGCCGGGTGCTCCCACTCTAAGGCCGCCCTCATTTGATCTGTCAAATGAGCGGCCAACTCGATCCGAGTCGGATGTGCACCAAGGAGATGCCTCACTCCGAGGTAGCTCTCATGGTGAACTACCTCGCGAACTGCAAGCTCACCGACGAGTGGCAGTTTGGCAAGGAGTCGTACTCCCGTGCCCATCCCCTGCCTATGGTAAGCTTTCTTTATCTTCTCTTCTTTACTTTTGTCACCAAGTTTCTCTTGGCCGACTCTGATCAGTTGGTTTGTCTTGGCAGAGCCCTCTCCTTCGACCGGCGGCCGGGGCAGCGGGGGCGGAGCGCCAATTTCTCCCCGATCGGGCGGCGCATGACTCGGACGACCCCGACTTGGGGGCGGCCGCTATGGACGACAACACTGAGGGGGGAGGCGGCGAAGCAGGCGGCGAGGCAGGCGGCTCCTGGCTTGGAGCCAGCTTCGACGACTGGCCTGACGATGACAAGGCAGAAATCGCCCCGCGCCGCCAGCCGGCAGCCGACCTTGGCGCGGGTTCATCTGCCGCGCCGGTTGCCCGAGGCGGCGCGCAGAAGCGTCGGGCCACGTCGGGCCTATTCGGCAGTCGGCCGAAGAAGCCCAAGAGCATAGCGGCGGCGACCAAGCGGGACGAGGCAGCCGCGAAGGCGGCCCGCTTCCGCAAGGTGGTGAAGCAGCCGCAAAAGGTTTCGGCGTCACTATCAGTCTTCTCGCGTATTCCTTCTTTTTTGTCGATATTCTTCTTCTAAGTCCTTGTCTTGATTCATCAATCAGGGCTCCGCTTTCCCTTGAGCGGACCGCTGCCGCCTCCGTGGTTGGATCGGCGGGAGGATCCGCGAGCACCCGCCGCGTGGACCCCCGTGCCGAGCTTCAAGCGGCGACGGAGAGGAACGCGCGGGGGGCAGAGGAGGTGAGGGCGGCCGCCGCCAAGGCGGCGCATGAGATGGCGGAGGAGTCGGCGAAGGCACAAGCCGACGCAGTGGCCAAGGCCCAGGCGGAGGTTGGAGCGGCGGGGGCCTTGCTTGTCGTCCCCCTGCGCGCCGTGGCGCCCGAGATCCCGGAGCCCCCGCCGGAGGAAGCCGGTGGCGACCTGCCGGGGATGGAGAGGGAGGAGGACGACATCGTCGTCCGGGAGAGGGAGGCGGCGCCGCCATCGCCAACTGGGGTGGACCAAGGCAGCCGGCCTAACGCGCCGCCCGTGCAACCGGCTGGAGGCGAGCCGGCTGTGAGGACAGACCTGGTGGTCCGGTCGCCATCGCGCCAGCGCGTAGGGAAGGCGACTTTAGCGCCGGACCCGCAGAAGGCCGCGGGCTCCAGCTCGTTGGCCCAGGATCTGGAGACGGCCAGCGCCAGCTCGAGGTGGACGTCGGGTGGTGGGACGGTCGTGGTGAACGTGGCGGCGCAAGAAGTCCGGAACCGGCTTCAGTCCTAGGCCGCCGTGCTGAGGCAGTACAATCAAGAGTTCCTCGCGACAAGGACGACCATTCGGGTGAGTCTTCCCGCTTTTTGTTTCTTGATCTTGATTTCTTCCGTGGGGGCGCGTCAGCGCACCCACTGGGTGTAGTCCCCGAGTTCGGAGTCGGCTGCTGAGCAGGCGGCTTGGAACTTCTTAGTAGACTTCGATTGCTATTTTGTGCTTATTCGCTTCTCTGTCCTACTTGCAGGACTACCATAACCTCCGCGCGGCTGCCTTCAACTCCCAGGCTCAGGAGCTGACCCAGAAGACCGCTGATCTAACTGAGAGCCGGAGTAAGTACTTCATCTTTCATCTCACGCGGGGGCGCGTCAGCGCACCCACTGGGTGTAGTCCCCGAGATTCGGGCCGACTGCTGAGCAGTCGGGCCGGATCTTTCCTGGCGACTTCTTTCTTATTGCTTTTTTCTTCTTTGCCGTATCTGCAGAGGCCAATGCCAACCTGAGGGAGCAGTTGGGGGGGGGGACTCAGACCGCCCTTCGCGCCAAGGAAGCCGAGTTCGACGCCTTGGCTCAGGAGCGTGACCGCTTGGTCAAGAAGCTGGCCGACCAGGAGGAGAGCCATAAGGCGGCCCTGAAGGCGGTGCAGGACAGCGAGGCCACCCTCCAAGCCGAGTACGAGACCGAGGCGGCGAGCTGGGCTGAGGCAAGGCAGTCGCTGATCAACGGCTACGGCCAGATCGAAGACTTGGTTGACGGTAGGCCGCCTTCTTCCTCGTTCCTTGCTTGCCGCTTGCCATTTGGTCCATTCTCTGATTTTGTGTTTTTTCTTTTTCTCTTCCTTTCTTTCTTGTGCAGAGTACTTCCCTGGTTACTCTACTGCCGCCAACCAGGTCATCGAGGCCCACCGCGAGGCGCAAAGGCAAGCTGGTGCTGAGATCGTGCCGAACGCTCGTCGGTCGCTTGAGGAGCAGCTTCTGGCGATCCAAGCCCGCCTCCAGCTGGCTCACCGCATGCTCCGCCGTCTTCAGCGCGTTGGGGCGCAAGTGCTGGCCGCCCTCTGGCCCGGCGAGGTGGTTCCCCGTACCCCCAGTCGGACTGCCGACTGGCTGGAGGTAGCGGTTGGCCGCTTCGAGGCCTGGAAGGCTTCTGCAGCTCGGTCAGGCGCCAGGCGGGCGCTGGAGTTCGTCAAAGCCTGGTATCCCGAGCTGAGCTTGGACCAGCTGGCCACCTGGCAGCAGGAGGCCGACGAGGAGTTGGAGGCGGTGCGGCCGGATATCATCCAGCGCGCCTCGGCAATTGCCGACTACACCGACACCAGCGCCTTCGCCCCTGAGGTGGATGATGACGGCATTGCTCAGCCGGAGGAGTGGTTCGGGCTGAACCCGGCGGATGGTGAGGACTCGGCGGAGGAGATCGACTCCAGCGACGAGGGCGAAGAGGAGGAGGGAGAGGATGGTGAAGACGCCGTGCCAGACGGTGGAGCAACCGGCCAGCCTCAGCTTGATCGTGCCTCCAGCAACGAGGCGCGTGCGAGTGCGCCGCCTGCAGCCGGTGATGATCAAGCCGAGACTCGCCAGCCGGCCACTCCTCCAGCCGGCACTGCCGTCTCCACCGACCAGCCCGGCTCGCCTGTTCCACACTTAGCCTGATCCGCCGCCTTTACTTTCCTGTTTTATTACTCTTTGGACAATATTTTGTTAAATTTGCGCAGTTCCACCCACTGGGGGTTTATTCAAACTATGTTGAATGTCGGCCTTTTGAAGGCCTTTTGTGTAAATATAATCATGCATGTGCTTGGCTTCCGATTGCATTTGCTTTTCATCCTTTGGTTGTTTCCTTTGCCGCCCTCCCTTGGTCGCCGCCTTCCCAGCCGGACAGCTGCTCTGCAGTCTATGGCTGGAGAAGTGCTCGGCCGTTTGGGAGGGCAAGTACTTTGGCTTTCTTGGATTGTAGCAAAGTGAATGGGAAGCCGGCCAGCCGGCTGTTCTGACAGCCGGTAGGCGGGGTGGGAGGCCGGCTTGTGTTATATAGGTTCGTTAGTCCTTAGCCGTTTTTCGTGTGGGCATCCTTTCCTGCCTTTGGCTCTTGCCACTCGGACAGTAGGTTCTAAGAGCTGCGACTTTCAACAAGAGAGGGCTCGGGTGCCGGCACACTGCTTGTCTGACTGCAGGTAGAACTTTAATATAACTCAAGGCGGCAAGTCCCCGGGCCGACTGGTCGAACCCGGTGCCGGACAGAAAATCAAATGTGATAATACATTCATAGGTATGACACTCATCATACATAGATAAAAGAGGGTAGTCCCCGAGTGCACCTCGGGGGGGCCGTTGTCTTGTACTTAATACAAAAGGTAGCGTGGTACATACTGCTTTTAACTCTAAAATCTTCTCAGGAGATTGGCGTTCCATGGTCGTTCCGACTCCTTGCCGGAATCATCCCTCTTGCGTGCCTTCGGCTTCTGTGCGTCGATCAGGTAGTAGGAATCGTTGCCTAGGGCCTTGCTGATGACGAAGGGGCCTTCCCAAGGGGCCAAGAGCTTGTGCTGGCCGGCTGTTCGCTGGATCAGCCGGAGCACAAGATCGCCTTCTTGGAAGGATCTTGGCTTGACCTTCTGGTTGTGGTAACGGCGCAAACCTTGCTGGTAGATGGCGGATCGGCTGAGTGCTAACAGCCGGCCCTCTTCCAGCAGGTCAACGTCGTCTTCTCGCGCTTCCTTGGCCTCCACCTCCGTGTACATGGTGACCCGAGGCGAGTCGAACTCGATGTCAGTTGGGATGACAGCCTCGGCACCATATACAAGGAAGAAAGGGGTGAAGCCGGTTGACTTGTTCGGGGTAGTACGCAGACTCCAGAGGATAGCCGGCAGCTCATCGAGCCAGCAGCCGGCCGAACGCTCCAGTGGTACGACCAGTCGGGGCATGATGCCGGAGAGGATGAGGCCGTTTGCTCGCTCGACTTGGCCGTTTGACTGCGGGTGGGCAACGGACGCTAAGTCCAGTCGGATGCCCTGTGTCGCGCAGAAACGTGCCAGTGCTCCTTCGGCAAAATTCGTGCCATTTTTGGTGATGATACTGTGTGGTATGCCATACCGGGTGGTGATATCTGCGATGAATGTCACGGCAGTCGGCCCGTTCAGCTTCTTGATTGGCTTTGCTTCAATCCACTTGGTGAATTTGTCCACGGCGACAAGCAGATGCATCATGCCGCCGCGCGCCGTCTTGAATGGGACCACCATGCGCAACTCCCAGACGGCAAAGGGCCAGGTGAGGGGGATGGTCTTGAGTGCAGAAGCCAGCAGGTGTTGCTTGGAGCTGAAGACTTGGCACCCTTTGCAGCATTTGACTAATTCCTTGGCGTCTTCCAAAGCAGTCGGCCAGAAGAAACCATGGCGGAAAGCTTTGGCGACAAGTGATCTTGAGGCCGCGTGGTGGCCGCATTCGCCTTGATGGATGTCCTTGAGGATTGCTATGCCCTTCTCTGGCTCGACGCAGCGCTGGAAGACTCCAGTGATGCTGCGCTTAACGAGTTCTCTGTTTATTATTGTGTATGCTCCGGCTCAGCGTTGAACTTGTCTTGCCGAGATCTCGTCAGTCGGCAGCTCTCTGTTTACTAGAAAGTTGAGGATGGGTTGGGCCCATGATGGAGCTGTGACTTCTTCTATTGCCAATACGGCTACTGCGACCAGGGTGGGTGGGTTGGGTGGTGAAGAGTTGGAGTCGGCCACCGCCTGTTGTGTCGTTGCAGTCCCCGGGCCGACTGCTGCAGTCCCCGGGCCGGGTTGTGAAGTCCTCGAGCCGGGTGTGACTACGGCAGTCTCCGGGCCGCCTGTCGAAGTCCCCGAGCCGCCTGCTGGGTTCCCCAAGTCGGATCCGACCGCATCAGGGGCACGCGGTACGAAGATGGAGTCTGATTCTGGAGACGGCTTGACAGACGGTTTGAGAAGGCGTTGGAGAGAGACGCCGGTTGGTATAGCTTGTCGGGTGGAGCCGATCCGTGCCAGGGCATCTGCTTGATCGTTGTCGGCCCGTGGCACGTGGAGGAACTCGCATCTTTCAAAGTATCCGCTGATTTGTTGAACGAGGAATCGGTAGCTCGCCATGTTTGCGTCCTTGGCGTCCCAGTCGCCGGATAATTGTTGGACTACCAGATCCGAGTCGCCATAGCACAGGACCCGGCGGATGCCGAGCTCTTTGGCTAGCCGGAGCCCGTGTATGAGCGCCTCGTACTCGGCCACATTGTTGGAGGCGGCAAAATGAATTTGCAGTGTGTATCTGAGTTTGTCGCCCTTGGGAGAGGTGAGGACGATGCCGGCTCCCAAGCCGGTGCGCATCTGGGATCCATCGAAGTGCATCCGCCAATGAGTGGAGTCGGGAGCCGGCGGTAGGTACTGGGTCTCGGCCCAGTCGACAAGGAAGTCGGCCAATGCTTGGGACTTGATGGCGGTGCGGGGTTGGTAGAAGATCGTGTAAGGAGCCAGCACAATGGCCCACTTGGCCACCCAGCCGGATGCATCCTGGCTGCCTATGATCTCGGCAAGCGGGGCAGTGCATACGACCGTGATGGGATGCTCTTGAAAGTAGGGCTTCAGCTTCTTGGCGGCGAAGTATACTCCATAGCACATCTTCTGGTAGTGCGGGTAGTTTTGCTTTGAGGTGGACAGTACTTTGCTCAAATAATACACCGGCCTCTGGACTAACTGAGCCCGGCCTTCTTCTGGGCGTTGGACCACAATCACTGTGCTGACCACTCGGCTAGTCGCGGCAATGTAAAGGAGCATGGGCTCTTTCTCAGTCGGCGCCGCCAAGACAGGTGGCGTGGTCAGCATCTTCTTCAACTCGTGGAAAGCTTGGTCTGCTTGGTCGTTCCACTCGAAGTGGGTGGACTTCTTCATGAGTCGGTACAAGGGGAGAGCCTTCTCTCCTAGCCGGCTAATGAAGCGGTTTAGGGAGGCCAGGCACCCGGTAAACTTCTGGACGTCTCGCGGCTTGGTAGGAATCTCCATTCTCTCTATGGCCTTGATCTTCACTGGGTTGCACTCGATGCCGCGTTCGGAGACCAAAAAGCCTAGAAGCTGGCCGGCTGGTACTCCGAACACGCATTTGTCAGGGTTGAGCTTGATCTGAAACCGGCGCAAGTTGGCAAACGTTTCTCTGAGGTCTTCCAGCAGGGTGCCGCGCTTCTCCGTCTTCACCACAATATCGTCTACATAGATGTGGGCATTTCTGCCGAGTTGCTTGAGGAGGCATTTCTGCATGCAACGCTGAAAAGTGGCACCCGCATTTCTCAAGCCGAATATCATAGTCAGGTAGCAGAAAGCTCCGAATGGTGTGATGAAGGCGGTCTTCAGGCGGTCGGCTAGATCCAACTTGATCTGGTGGTAGCCTGAGTAAGCATACAAGAAACTCAACAGCTCGCATCCGGCTGTGGAGTCTATCACTTGGTCGATTCGAGGTAAGGCAAACGGATCTTTGGGGCAGGCTTTGTTGAGGCTGGTGTAATCTATACACATGCGCCATTTATTGTTTTTCTTCAACACCAGGACCGGGTTGGCAAGCCATTCTGGAAAAAACACCTCCATAATAAAGCCGGCGGCCAGGAGCCGGGCTATCTCTTCTCCTACAATCCTTCTCTTCTCCTCCAACAGTCGGCGGAGAGGTTGCTTGACCGGTTTTGCGTCCGCTCGGATGTGTACCTTGTGCTCGGCGAAATCCTTCGGAACACCCGGCATGTCCTTTGGGGACCATGCAAAGATGTCCCGATTCTCACGGAGGAAATCGACGAGCTCGCCTTCCTATTTGCTGTCTAGGTTTGCACCAATGACAGCAAACCTCTCCGGGTTCTCTGGGTCCGGAGGTATCTTCTTTGTTTCCTTGGCTGGCTGGAAGGAGCCTTGAGCATCATATTCCTTGGGGTCAGGGGACAGGGCCGGCTGCTTGCCGGCCATGGCCACGACTCGATCCAGCATCTTCTTTTCTTCAGCAATCACGAGGGACTCGGCCAGCCGGCTGCTGGCTGCAGCACACTCGGAGGATTTCTTGTAGTCTCCGGCTATGGTGATGACCCCCTTCGAACTCGGCATCTTCATCTTGAGGTAGGTGTAGTGGGGCACAGCCATGAACTTGGCCAGGGCAGGTCGGCCAAGCAACGCGTGGTAGGGGCTCTCTAGATCCACCACTTCAAACCAGATTGCTTCACGGCGGAAGTGATCCTTGTCTCCGAAGAGAACATCCATCTTGATCTTGCCGATTGGTGAGCAAGACAGGCTGGGTACGATGCCATGGAACACAGTCTGACTTGGCATGACTTGCTTCGTCTTGAGGTTCAGCTTCTCCATGGTGTCACGGTACAGTATGTTGATGCTGCTTCCACCGTCAATCAGTACACGGGAGAAACGGGCAGCTCGCCTTTCTGTCGCGAGGGTGGCGTCCAACACCAATGCATAAGAGCCGGGAGACGGCATCACCTCTGGATGATCGGCCCGGCTCCAGCTGATAGGCCTCTCGGACCAATGCATAAATTCTGGGTTGTTGGAGGCGACCGCGTTGACTTCTTGGTGTTGTCGGCGCCGGCTGCGCTTGTCTTCAGTTTGGCTCGTAAAGACGACGTAGGCGGTGTGCTCGTCTGGGAACTCATCTTGAATGGCTCCGACTGCTGGTCGAACAGCCGGCTGCTGAGGGGCTGGAGGCGGCAGGCCGGCAGGTGGAGGCGGCGGGCCGGCAGGTGGAGATCCGCGTGAGCCAATGGCACTTCCGGGTCGTGTGGTTGGACGGCTTCGCGCCGCTGTGGAACTTGCACGGGGCATCAAGGGTTTGCTCGTAGGAGAAAGCCGGCTGCCAAGCCGGCCTGCCGCCCTTCTGCTTCTTGGGAGTGGGCCACTCTTCAGGTTGTTCGTCCTCGACTGTGGCTACTTGCCGACTGGTGGAAGGCGGCATAGGGGCCTTGCGCTTGTTGTCGCTCTGGTAAGGGCGTCGGTTGGAGTCACCAGCCGGCGTCTTGGGAGCCGGTGCGAGCACCTTTCCAGAGGCATCCACTCGAAGCTCGGTCTTCATTGAGGAGTCGGCCGTGGCGTACTTGTCTGCTATGATCAGCAGCTCGTCGAGGGTAGTCGGCTCGTCGCAGAGGAGTCGGTGCTTGAGGAGGGTGCCCTCTCGGCACCCGGCGGTGAAGTACTCTATGGCTTGAACCTCATGCACCCCTTCGCAGGAGTTGCGGAGCTCGGCCCAACGCGTGAGGTAGTCGCGAGTTGATTCGCTGGGCCCTTGGACGCACAGGGAGAGCTGGCGGGGCTTGGGAGGCCGCTTGTACGTGCTGGTGAAGTTGCGGATGAAGACTTCCGTGAAGTCTAGCCGGCTGTTGATGCTGTAGGGCTTGAGGCTGTTCAGCCAAGTGCGTGTCGTGCCTTGAAGCATGAGCGGGACGCACTTCACGGCAACGCGCCTGTTGCCGTTCGCTATGCGGACTGCGGTGGAGTAGTCGATCAACCAGTCTTCCGGCTTCACGGAGCCGTTGTATTTTGGCGTGTCTCTTGGGAGTGAGAACCCTTTGGGGAAGGGCTTGTCGCGGATGCGGGAGCCAAAGCAAGGTGGGCCGACATCATCTTCTTCTTCTAGCGCCAGGGATCGCGCTAGGCGGTCGATCCGGTGGCGGGCGTCATTCTCGCCGACTCCTTCGCGGTGGCCCAGTTAGCCGCCGAGAGTCGGATGCGTAACAGGCGGCGGGGTGGGATATCTCTCCCCTCGAGGCGGGGGAGGAGGCGGATCGCCTTGTCGTTCCACAGCTCGGGGGCAGCCTTCTGCGTCGCGCTCGATGGTGATCCGAGTCCGACTGCGGCTAGCAGCCGGCTCCTTGTCTTTTCTTGCATGGGCGCCGTCCGCAGTCGGCGTCCGGGATGTCGCGCCGTGCTCTCGGGGTGGGGGAGGACTTTCAGTGCGGGCGCTGGCTTCATGCCGCTCTTCGGCCGCGTCGATCAGCTGCTGGATGCGTCTAGTCATGTAGGGGAGCTCGTCAGCCCCCAGCCCGTTCAGCTCGTCTGCGGCCGCCTGAGCGGCACGCAGGTTCTCGAGCGGCGTGGCGTAGACTGGGCGGTCTGCTCCCAGCATGCTGGCGATGGTTGTGTCGCGCTTCTTGATGAAGCCGACTCAGCTCGGCCCGCCAGGAGGCGGCGTACCAAAGGCGGCGCGGTCGACTTCGCGCTGGTGAGCCTCAGTGAGGCGTCTCATGGATGCTATCTTCTGGCCCTCTATGACGAGGGCAAGGCCGCGTGCCTCCAGTGCCTCGGTGTCGGCGTCGGCCGGGATGGGGACGGACAAGTCGTGTAGCGCCGCTTGTAGGGCGTCGTGGGCGTTCTCGCCGGAGACGGCGCCATGGCTAATGACCAACACCTCAGTGACAGCGCTGCTGCCACTGTCGGCTCGTGGAAGAGGGTCGTCGATGATCACCACGTCGGTGGGGAAGGCGTCAAGCGATGTCGTGTCGGAGTCGACCAGCATCGGGTCGGTGGTGCCGACCGACTCCAAGTCCACAACAAGCTCGCTGGAGACGTGGAGCTGGTCGAGGAGGCTAACGAGGCGGCTCTCGGGGCAGTCTGTGCCCGTGTCGGAAGCAGGCTCATCGGAGATCGGCGAGGCAGCTCGCCGCGCAGGCGTCGTCGACGCCTTGCAGCGCCATCGGGCGTGGCGGGCTGGCTACGCTCGCTGGGGAGGAAAAGGTGTCCCGTCCAGAACAGGTCTCCGGACGACGGTGCACCTGGCCCCACGGTGGCGCCAAATGTTGGGTGGTAGGTGCGACATATGCCAACGGGTGGGTTATTATTGTGGGAGCCAGTAAGACATCGCCGGTGCCTGGAAACGGGATGAGGCGAAGACATGCACGCCGGCGAATCTTACCCAGGTTCGGGGCTCTCCGTGAAGATAACACCCCTAATCCTGCTCTGCGGGGTCTCCGCATGATCACTTGATCAACACAAGTAGCTACAAGTGGCTCCTTGAGCTGTTTGGCTAGAGGAAGAAGAAGGGCAAGGCTAGCTCTCCTTTTCTCTCTACGTGGTGTCTAAAACTCTCAGAGACCAAACGTTTGCATGGGTGCCCTGGGGGGTTTATATAGGCCTACCCCCAGGGGTACAATAGTAATCCGGCTAGACGCGGGTCCTAGCCGTCAGTGTCTGTATTCGCCGGCTTCTCCGCCGACCGCTGGGGCCCGCCGACTGGTGGGTCCCCCCGGCTGCCGGCCTCTTGGCCGACAGGCCGGCCCCACCGCCTGGGGATCTTGTCGGTGGCTGGTTACTGTAGCCTCTCCCCTGATGACGAGGGCTTTGTCGAGGTAAGCATGGCTACAGTGTCGCCGCCTGGAGGGCTATCATTGTAGCCTTACCTCGTCTTGTCTCCTTAATGATGCACATACTTCGAGGAAGGGAGGTAGCCGGCTATTGGGAGCCGGCTACACCCCAGGCCGACTGGGGAGGCTTGGCCGCCTTCGAGCATCTCACTGGCTAAAGGGGCCCGCCGCCTGCGAGCCGTACTGGCGCCTGTCGTGGGTGGCGTCATGGTCAACATGGCAACAGTGTCGCGCCGGACGGGGGATGGCTGACCCGTACGACGCACTGTGGCCTCGCGTGCCCCGGGATTCGGGGGTGGCAGGCTGTGCTGTAGCCACGCCCCGTCTCATCACCGTTATGTGGGTGCATTCCTCAAGGGTGCAATCCTGGCCGCCTGCCAGGAGCCGGTCTTCTCGTGGCCGGCTTCTGAGGTCAGTCCTCTTGTGGTCGGCTTCTTGGAGTCGGTCCTTTTATGGTCGGCTTCTTGGAGTCGTCCACCTTGTGGCTCTCTTCAGGAGGGTTATTAGGGCTGGACCGTCTTCCCGTAGTCGGCCTGTGAGGCAGCCCGCCAGGGGAAGGCGGCCCTGTGCTTTGGGTGCTTGAAGGCTCGATCGGCCTGATAATTTTTAAAGAGCCAGGGGGAGTCGGTTAGGCTACCCGTGGCCATTTACTCCGACACCCACGCTGACCTGCGCCGCCGGAGCCTCAAACAAGGGAGGAAGGAGAGGCCCCCCGTCGCACGGGCTTCGCCTGATTAACGCTCACCTGCGGCGACGAGGAGGAAGAGGATGAAGGGGGACACAAACGCTGCCGGCGGATCTGAGGCCCTCGAGACGCGCGCGGGGGGCACGGCGTGGTAGGAGGGTAGGGGTCGCTCAACAGGGTAGCCCTATGTTTGCTTAGGGCAACTCCAACGCACCACCCCATCCTATTTGCGTTTATCCGTTTGGGGCAAAACGAACGGATGACTCGGCCCAACGCGCGGCTGCATCCGCATTTTTTGTCCATTCGACGTTTGACTCACCACCGGCGTTGGAGCTGCCCTTATGGCTTGTACCCATGACCCATGGCACATGGGAAAGGAGTGCCCCGGCCCCCGGCCACCCACATCAACTTTAGCATAGCACAGGCATGGGCGAGAGATAATTCGGCAGTAGTAGCTTCCGATTTTTTGAGCCAAGTACTCTCTATCGAAGGAAAATACCAGAAGGATGGCGAGCACGAGCGGAGGGAATGGCGGTGAGCCCGATACGCGATGGCGAGTCTCGTACGCGGTCGACCTCCTAGCGCGCACGATCTCCTTCAACGATGGCGTGCTTGTTCAGCGACACGATGCGCTTCGCCTTGTCCTCGTGGATATGCGCGGTGTCACGATTGATGCGCGCTTCCTTCGTGAGGGGGAAGGGGTCAATATCGGAGACGTGATCTCCTTCCCCTGTCACTTCGCCAAGGTGCGGGATCGAATCCCGCCGACGACCACCGCAACGGAGAGGGTGCTGGGTGGTACGGGACGTGATGCTGCGGTACACGGGAGACGAGCGGACCTGCACACAACCGGGCCGAGCCGAACCGGGGCGCACCCAAACCCCACCAACCGCCCGTCAATGGCGGATGTGCCACACGTGGGGGCAATCCACCCCACCCCGACGGACGACAGCACTGGTATAAAATCCCCTCCCCACCCGATCCTTGACCTAGAGGTCTCCTTCTCCCACTTCTGGGCGGCGGCGAAGAACCCTAGATCCAGACATCCAGAGACATTTGAGTGGTGGGAGGGCAAGGTTGGGGGCGACCCTCGTTCGTTCGCGGCGGTCGCAGCCACCCCACCCATGGCGAACGATGCGGGGCGCGGGTTCCAGGGAGAGAGACGCGGAGGTGGCGGCCGTGGCCGCTCGGATCACGGAGGAGGGCGCCAGGGCGGCCGCGGCAACGGCCGCGGAGGAGACCGCAGCAAGTTCTCATGGCATCGCGAAGATGGAGGCAACCGCTCCAACAACTCCTCAGCCACAATCCAGCCGGGGTCGGGGGACACCTCGCGCTGGGACGAGGCGGCGGGTGCTGGTCGCCATGAGTCCCAGGAGGGCGGGATCTGGGTGCAGAAAACCCAGGATTCATCGGGCTCAGGTGACACCACTGCTGGACGCCAGGCTACGTCTTCTCCTCGTCAGGTTCAGGGAAGAAGAAACCCTACTCAGATGCCTCCTCCTAAGAAACTTGATGCCTGTCCTATTTGCAAATCTCATGAACACCCACCTACCCGATGCCCTCAAGCTTATTGTGAGAGATGTAGTAAGCTAGGCCATCTGGCGTCTGTGTGTGTTGAATTTCTTCCTTGGGAGTGTATGGCACCTATGTGCGCGTTTCAATCTAAGGGGCAGGGATTTTATTACATTCATGACTCTTGCACTGCTAATCAGATTAAGGAGAGGGCCAATAACATTGTTGTTACTATAGTGGAAGGGGAAACATCTACTCGTCAAATGGAATTAGATTTAAATGCATACCTTGCCACTGGATGGAGATGCTCTGCTCATGCAATAGGGCCGGGGGTGTTCATTGTTCGTTTCCCTAATCCTCGTGTAGTTGCACAGATTTGCTATGTTGGAAAAGTCACCCTAAAAACCAGTGGGGCAGTGATCCATGCTACGCGCTGGTCCTCAGCAATTGGGGCTAAGGGGGTGATGGAAATGGCATGGATTAAAGTGAGCAATGTTCCTCTAGATAAAAGAAGTGAAAGGAATCTGGCCTATGTGGCCTCTCTGGTCGGGGTCCCTCTGGAAATTGATGCAGCTACCCTACACTGCCCGGCCTCTGCCCGGGTTAGGATAGGATGTAGAAATGTTGATGAGATCCCTGTTGTAGCTGAAGTTGTACTGGGAGATCATTTCTATAAATTTTACCATGAGATGGACCAGATCCTGGTGAGAGACCCAAGAAGGGAGAAAGAGAAGATACAAGCCCCTACTAATCCTGATACGAACAGCACTGAAAAAAGAAATGTTCCCTCTATGACTCCTGGAGCTCAGAAGGCTGACCTATCACATGGGCTTGGAGGGAAATCTCCCTACATTCCCCATGGAGATAAATCAGACCCAATTCGGGAGTCTCAAGAGAGTACTGATTCGGATGATTCGCTTCACAACACCCTCCTCATTGACACCATGGCTCTGGAGATGGCTCAGGAAAAAGTGGGTGATGCCACTGCTTGCTGTGATGGTGCGATAATCACTAATGAATATAGGGTTGAATTGCCTGAGGGTGAGCTGGAGAACGAGTTGCTGGCTGCTCCTCCGCTAGTAACTGAAGAGAATCTCCGCTTCAGCCTGCGAAATGCCCAGAACAAGATGGAGAGGGTGGATGAAAGAGCTATAGCAGCAGCTAAAAAACGAGACCTGGAAGGTATATCACACAACCTTAATTCTTTTGATGCACTGTCCGACCCTGAGCTTATTATTAGAGCTGTTAAAATGGGTATTAATATACCTGACACTGATTTTACTAGTGTGGATATTCTTCGAGAGCTTGAGAATTGTAGAAACATGGAAAAAATGTAGACAATGTTGATAACCATGATACTGATGGTAATAATATGATTCTTACTAACGGAAAAGGGGATCAGACACCTCTGAATCTGAGCTGGGAAGAGGAGAATGAGGTGGATGAGGAAAAATTTACGGTGGTGCGATCTAGGAAGAAGAGGGAGAGGAAACCTAATGTGGTTATAGCTAGACCGGTCACCAGAAGTAAAAAAAATGGGATATCCTTGCAAAATGAAGCTGGAAGCTCTACTCAGCCTCCTAGTAGAGCTTTCAGTAAAAGGGGGAGAAAAAAGAAAAAATGAACGGTCTCTTTTGGAATTGCAGAGGGGCGGGGAAGAGAGGGAGGACTACCTGCTTCTCTGATATCATTAGAGACCACTCCCTCGACTTTATGGGCATCCTAGAAATGAAGAAAGATAGTTTTACTTCTAAATATCTTAGGAAGGTTGACCCCTTTGAAAGATTTAGTTGGAACTGGATTCCTTCCACTGGTAAGTCTGGTGGGATCCTATGTGGGATCAAAAAGGAAACCTTGGAAAGTGTATCTTGGGAGGCAGGTAAATATATGTTACATGCCACAGTCTCTGACACTAAACTCAAGTGTATTTGGACCCTTGTGGTGGTTTATGGGGCAGCTCAGGAGGATAAGAGAGACGAGTTCCTAGATGAGCTTGCCTCGGTGTGTGGAAATATTAAAAACCCCTATATAATTGGCGGTGACTTTAATATTTTAAGGGATGGTAGTGATAAGAACAAGTCTCTCCATCGTTCTCATCATATGGACAGATTTAACACTATCATCCAGATGTTGAACCTTAGAGAGATCCACATGGGAGGAGGTAGGTTCACGTGGTCCAATAAACAGAGACACCCCACGCTCGAGAAACTCGATAGAGTACTCATGAGCTTTCACTGGGAAGATCTATTCCCACTGGTCGCAGTCCGTAAACTAGTGAGAGATGTTTCCGATCATAACCCGTTGTTGTTGACGACAAACCCCCTGAATAAGAGTCCCATGCGCCAACGTGAGTTCAGATTTGAGCTCAGTTGGTTAAAGAATGAGGATTTTTATAAAAAAAACTAAGATTATATGGGAGCAACCTGTGCAATCTGAGGACCCTATTGATATTATAAATATAAAACTAAAGCGTATCAAAAAATACTTTAAAGGCTGGGGTTCCCACCTCTTCGACCATGCCAGAAAGAGGAAGAAATGGGTTAAAAAGGAACTGGAAGAGATAGAAAAATTGGAGGAATGTGGCCCCCTGGATTCTGAAACTTATGAGAGAAGGACCATCTTGTGCGCCGAACTTAATGAGATCCTTGCTGATGAAGAGCTTTTTTGGCTTCAACACTCGAATGAGCGATGGCTGCTCAAAGGGGATCATAACACAGCCTATTTTCATCGTATAGCCAACGGAAAAAAGAGGAAAAACACCATTCACTCCCTCACTAATGGGGACATGGTTATAGAAGGCACAAAGGAGCTTTTGGCTCATGCTACATCCTATTATAAAGAACTATTTGGCCCGGCTAGTGGAAATCTTTTCCACCTCTCCTCAGAAACCTGGTCTAATGATGAAAAGCTTACTGAAGATGATAACCTTATCCTAACAAATGTGTTCACAGAAGAAGTTAAAAAGGCCTTATTTGGTATGGAAAGCAATAGGGCCCCTGGACCTGATAATATCCCTGCTGAGTTATATAAACACTACTGGGATTTCGTCAAAAAAGATATAATGCGGTTGTTTGAAGCCTTTCATAACAATACCCTAGATGTAGCCCGTCTGAATTATGGCATTATCACCTTGATTCCCAAGCTGAATGGGGCCAAACGAATTCAGCAATATCGTCCTATCTGCCTGCTTAGATGCCCCTATAAGCTTATTACTAAGGTGTTGGACAATAGGGTGGCTATCTTCGCTGACAAGCTGATTAGTAAACACCAAAATGCCTTCATCAAACATAGGAACATTATGGATGGGATCCTTACGTTGCATGAAGTGCTGCATCACACGCACCATAAGAAGAAAGTTGGTGTGGTGTTGAAATTGGACTTTGAAAAGGCGTATGACAAGATAAATTGGGACTTCCTTATTGAATGTCATCGCAATCAGGGCTTTAGTCCTACTTGGTGTGGATGGGTAGATAAGATACTTAGGAATGGCACCCTGAGTATTAAACTCAATAATGAGAATGGACCATACTTCCAAAGCCACAAAGGGGTCCGCCAAGGCGATCCCCACTCCCCCTTCCTGTTTAATATCGCTGTAGAAACCCTTTCGAAAATGATCCTCAATGCCCAGAAAGAAAAGCTGCTTACTGGGCTCGCTCCGGACCTGATAGAGGGTGGGGTGGCCATATTACAGTATGCGTATGACACGGTCATTTGCTTCGAGCATGACAAAGATGCAGCTATAAACCTTAAGCTACTTCTGTACATGTTCGAGCTTATGTCAGGTTTAAAAATTAACTTCATAAAAAGTGAGATACTATGTGTTGGGGGAGATGATGAGACAATTGCCTTCTACTCCGAGCTGTTTAATTGCAGCATTGGACATTTCCCAATGAAGTACCTGGGTGTACCAGTCAGCTATTCCACGTTGCATAGTCTAGACTGGGATTTCTTGGATGAGAGATTTCTCAAATGTTGTGAAACCTGGATAGGGAATGCAGCCTCTTCGGGAGGTCGTTTGATTCTCCTTAATGCATCTTTAACCAGTATAGTATTTTACTATATGTCTATGTTTCTTCTCTCGAAAAAGGTGATTTGGAAACTTCATAAGCACCGTAAACGATTCTTCTGGCAAGAGCATGAGGGGAGAAAACGATACCATTTGGTTAAATGGTCTAGAATCTGCCGCTCCAAGGATAAAGGAGGCCCGGGGGTGAAAGACTTGCACAAACAAAACATTAGCCTTCTCACTAAGTGGTGGTGGAAGTTGGAAACACAGCAAGGGATGTGGCAGGACATTGTTCGAGCTAAATACCTCAAAAAAGATACGGTGGTCTCGGTTAAGACTAAATTTGGTGACTCTCCTATTTGGAAGGCTATTATGAAAGTCAAAGAATACTACCTGGCGGGTAGAAAAGTAGTTCTTAAATCTGGTAACTTGGCTAGAGTGTGGGATGATTGTATCGATGGTGAAAATCCCTTGCGTGTCCAATTTCCTGAGCTTTACAGCATCTGTAACGACCAAGGGGTCACGGTTGCAAAGTTTAAAAATGGTGTAGATGACAGCTTTTTTCGAAGGCGCCTCCATCCCCCTCTGCTGGAGCAGTGGAGGAATATGAGTAATATGGTATCCCTGTGGCCGACCTCTGACGAACCTGATCAAATTGTGTGGTCCTTGGGGAGAAAGAACAAGTTCTCTACCAAGTCTATATATGAATACCTGGAACGGAACTTGGCTGGGTGTAATTACAAGTGGATTTGGCAAGCCAAAATCCCGCTTAAGATTCAAATCTTCTTGTGGCAACTTTTTCAAGACTCTATTCTGACTAGGGATGTGATGAGGAGGCGAAACTGGTTGGGGAATCCCTCCTGCTCCTTTTGTAATAACAGGGAGACATCCCAACATCTGTTCTTCACATGCCCGGTTGCTAGGGTCATGTGGGGGACTGTTGGATGCATGTTGGGCACGGACCGCTGTCCGAATAACATTTGGCAATATTTCTCCTGGTGCTATAGCTTCCTTCCAGATGGAGAGAAGTTCTATACTTTTGGCTTAGCTGCCCTTTGCTGGGCTATATGGAATTGCCGTAACAGAACCACCTTTGAACTCAAGAAGTTGGGATCTCCATTTAACGTGATATATGTTGCTTGTGGTTATATCACATATTGGGCAGGTCTGATGAGGGGGGAAGACTGTGAAGCAATGGAGCGTGGAGCTAAGATGCTGAGGATCAATGCCTCGAACATGATGCGTATCTGCGCGGCGCCAGGAGGGAACAACTGAGGCGCGTGGATGGCAGAAAATTAGCTCCTCTACATCTCGTTTCCTCCTGAGTCATGCATTTCTCTGTTGCGGATTATCTTTTGGTGTTCTGGTGTCTGGTGGTGTGTTTGGCATTCAGCTCCTGCGTGAGCATAACTCTGGTCAGCCTGTTAATTTTGTGTGTGTGTAGTAGCTATGTTGGTGTCACTGGGTTTTCCCCCGCGATGAACTGCCCGATGACGGGTGTTTATCGTGGGTTTTCCAGGGATACTTGAACTCGCGTTCCCCTTTCTTTGGTTTCCTGGGTGGTCGTTGAACTGTTGTATTTTCGTTATGAAAGTAATGGAAAGGGGTTACGCCCGGTTCAAAAAAATCGGAGTTTCCAGGATTATTGGCGCACATGGTAGTTCCACTGTAGCCACACAAACAGACGCGAAACTGTAGGATTTGGACTGCTTGCAACGCTCAAATACAGCTTTCAGCATTAGACGGTGCAAATATGCTGGATTTGGACAGCTAACAACGCTGACCACAGCTTCCATATTTTTGGACCACAACGTGACAGTGAGATTGGACTTGGAAGTACCAATCAGTGCTGAAACAGGGCATAAATATCGATCAACACAATCTTTTTCGAGTTTGTCTTTCGGACTCTGAACCTCCTTGAGTTCGGCCGTTTGGACGTAATCGACGAAGCTCCGGCGTAGATGCCTGCCGTGCCTTTGGAGCGGTGATGTTAGGGTTTCTCGTCACGTGGCAAAATTTGATGTCAGGTGCTTCAGATCTATGTAAGGTTCAATGACGACGACTGCGGCTTCAGCGCGCTGGTTCTTAATTAGGGTCACGTGCACGAAGACTTCTTGGTTGTCGTCGACGTCGACGAGGTCAAATTGGCTTCGGTAGGGGAGCGAGGACAGCGACACGTCAGCGGCTCGTTTTGGCGGCAGTAGTGGTCGTTCGGTGGTCTTATAAATCTCAATGTACTGTAATTTTTATTATGTTTGAAATGCTTTGTACTTCCGATAAACTTTTATAATAATAAATCTGATCCTAGGGAATACTAGGCTGGACAATTTTTTTTTTAATGGAGGCAGGACAACCTTGGTCGAATGAGCAACCATTTCGTGTTCATCCATTCCCAAAGTACTCCTTTTTCTTTAACATTCCAGAGTACTCAAAAACGTTGCCCTTGGGCGTTCAGTTATTCCGCCATAAACACGAAATGGTCTACAACAACACGACATGGATGGGGTAGATAACGCCAATGCAATGACAGACGCACACACAACACGCACGGCCATGTCAATGACCGGACGCCAACGACGACCGCCGGCCAAACCTAAGCCGGCGACTAAGGCGCAGAGAACTTGTTGCTGTACCAGAAGACTCCCTTGCGGTCTTCGGGCTCGACGTAGATGCACTCCTTGGCCTCGCGCCATGTGGCCTTAGCAAAGGGGGTGGCGTCGAAGTGGTAGTACTCGCCGAGGATGGGCTTGATCGCCTTGGTGGCCTCCATGGCGTGGTAGTGCGGCATGTTGGAGAATAGGTGGTGTGCCACGTGCGTGTCCGTGATGTTGTGGAACACGCGGTTGAGGATGCCGTAGTCCCGGTCCATGGTGGCGAGCGCCCCACGCAGCCAGTCCCACTCCGTCGAGTCGTAGTGCGGCAGGGCCGGGTGGGTGTGCTGCAGGTAGGTGATCAGGACCAGCCACGCATTCACGATCAGCAGCGGCACGGCGTACACCCGCACCACCCACCAGAACCCGAACGACGACGCGAGCTTGAACAAGGCGAGGGACACGGCCAGCACGCCGACGTCCGAGATGAAAACCTGGGCGCGCTCCCGGTCGTTGTAGATCGGGCTGTAGGGGTCGAAGTGGCAGGCGAAGCGCGGGTACGGGCGGCCGCAGGTGTTGAGCGACAGGTACATCGGCCACCCAATGGTGAGCTGCACGGCGAGGAGCCCCAGACGTCCGACGGGGTTGCTGTAGATGTAGGGGGCGTACCACGCCAGCGCCTCCTTCTGCTTGGGGACGAACACCTCGTCGCGCTCCAGCGAGCCGGTGTTGGAATGGTGGCGGCGGTGGCTGTACTTCCACGAGAAGTAGGGGACGAGCAGCCACGAGTGGAGCACCAGGCCGACGATGTCGTCGAGCAGCGAGGAGTCGGAGAAGGCGTGGTGGCCGCACTCGTGCGCGATGACCCAGACGCCGGTCATGACGCAGCCCTGCACGACCCAGTAGAGCGGCCAGGCGCCCAGCTGCAGCACGCTCGGGAGGGTGGGGATCCAGACCAGCGCCGCGTACAGTAGGGTCGCGACGATGACGAGGTCATGGACCAGGTAGGAGAAGGACTTGATCACCGAGCGCTCGAAGCAGTGAGGCGGGATTGCCTTCTTGATCTGGGCCAGCGTGAACGGCGGCTTGTCCGTCGGCGAGCGCTGGAAGGTCGCGCCGGCGCCGCCGCGGCCGAGCAGCTCCCGCTCCTTCTCTGTCATCCTGCCGCCGGCACCCATGATGCTGCTGACAACAACGAAAATCGCCGGTGGTCAGACAGTACGTATGAAGTTATATATCATTCAAGACCGAAGATACTCCATATTCTAACGGCACGATTCTACTTAGCAAGTTGGATATACTTTACTAATGTACTACTTCAGTTCTGCGAGCGCACGAGAGGGCATCAAGGCAAGCCCGGCACGAGCACCCACGATGGTGGTGGCGGAAAAGATTTTGTGGATCCCCTCTCCAAATGTGGAACCGTGCATGCCGGCTCGCATCTGCCGCCACCTGTCCACCATCATCATCCCACGGTAGCCAGCCCAGCAGCCATCCGCTGCGATCGGCTCCGTTTCCATACGCACGCGATCGGCATGGCAAGTTTGCAGATCGCGGCATGTGCGAGCATCCGCGACATGCTCAGATTCTTTTTCGGATGCGTGCCCCACCAGCGGCTTCACATGCACTGCTAAGCTTAATTCGTACGTAAGAGCATCTACGGCCCCGACCTAGCAAATCCGATCCTCAACCGCTCGCGGATGCGCCCGGGTGCGTTCGCGGATAATGACCGGCCATCTCTTAAAAAACACATTTCATATTCGGATACCTCAAATTAGAAATCTCAAATCCATATTATTACATGCAACGTGAAACGTGAAACCTAATCTAAGCGGAGCTCGTCCGATTCCGCTCCCCGCTTGCCCTGCTCCGCCCTGGCCATGTCTGGCGGCCGGCTGCGCTCCTCATAGTGTTGGTCCGGTTGCCGGCAAGGTAGGGTAGGGCATGGGACACGAACCGGCTTACGGGACTCAAGGCGCCTCCGTCTCCCATGCCCTACTCTTCCTCGTCGGATCCCGGAACCCGAACGGTGCCGATGGACGTCAGATCGATGACCGATCCGTCCGGGGACGAGCAGCCGACGTCCACCACGATGCGGTTACGGCGCCCGGACTGATGCGCCATACGGGGCGACGAATAATGCGACTCCGTCTCACCGACGTCCGCCGCCTCCCGCGCCCGATGCCTTGCACAGTAGTCACTCCGTGCCATGGCCTTGTGGGACGATGGTGCGTCCCGAATATCGGCGCGCCACCGAAGGGGTTGCGCGTCCGCCAGCGTGTTCGGAGGCCAGACGGACCGCACGGCCTCCGGCGAGGCAGCTATGGCCGACCTAGCGCCGGATCCATGCGCCATTTGGGCGGACGCAATGGATTCCCGACGGATGGAGTCCGAGTGCATCCGTGCACGGGCCTCCTCCTGGGCGCGGTGGAGCGCAAGCCGGACGGCCATCTCCTTCTCGGGGCCGCATGTGATGAGCTCGGGGTCGACGGATCTGGAGTTGAAGGACTCGGATCCACTGCCCGCCATGCTGGAGACGACCAGAAGGAGACAGAGACGAGCTTGGGTGGCGGAGGCGAGTGGACGGGAGGGGAGTGAAGTGGCTAGGGTTTGGTCCGACGAGCGGATGGGGAGGGATTGCATATCAGCCCCATATTTGAGCTGGATATGGGGGGTGCCGGTCAGCCTGGGCGTTTGAGGGCCGTTTGAGGGGCCCGTCTGGGTCAAAAAATCATGACCGGACAGTGACCGAGCAGCCCGCCCGGGCGTATGAGACGGATTTGAGGTGCCCGGCTTTAGATGCTCTAACCATGCCTCTTCTCGAGCTCCCATTTAAGACACTCTCTTCACTAACTCTATTTTTTCTCACACAATTGCTAGCTTGTTTTTCTTAATTTGCAACTTGATGTTCACCCTCTCTCGATGACAAAATGAAACAATTCAACTTACGTGAGTTGACACTCCTATGCCATTTTGAGGGCGGCCAATCACTTGCGATAATAGCCCACATACTCGTTCACTTCCTCTTGAATGACAGACCATTGATGTTGGAGGAGGCCATATTGCGGGTGTTAATGATAGGATGTGGCTCCACATATATCCCTGTGTTCATGATAATGCTTTCAAATCTTCTCCCAATACGTGCTTCCCCTTGCTCCATGCCACATATAGGATCCATGCTTCTAGCCAACGACGCTTTAACCAATAAGATACCCTCAAATATTGTGAATGTCAGACCTCTTGCTCTGGGCATCTTTCCCTTTCTTTTCCTTTTGGAGTTTGATGTTCCGCCAACTTCAAACGTAGCACAATTTGAATCCCCCAAGTAATAGTCCATTTGGAAGGTCATTGATTCTTATTGATCATGTCCGACATGATATTGTCCTAACATTATCATGACCGCAAATAAACTAACAGTATATGCAACTAATTGCTAATTGATTCAATGGCATATGCAAGGTATTCATCGGAAAGGAGCAAAATATGTATTGTCTCCTGCTGCGTCATTCCATCAAACAGGACGTGGGCAGACCGGGCGGCGTTGCTGCTGTGCTTGTCCGCTCCTGTTGTAGCTACAGCGAGTCACACATGTTGTCCTCCGCCGCTTGCACTACTACAAAAACAGCTATAGCCAATATGGACACCCATGGCGCACTGTACATGTGGTGCGCCATTACTAAATACTAATGACGCACCATGTGTTGGTGCGCCATTAGTGTGCAAATACTAATGGTGCACCACATCCACGGTGTGCCATTAGTAATTTGGCCCAAACATTCCCCCGAATGCACCACCCCCTGGACCGCCTTTTCAGTTTAAAAAAATAAAAGAAAATGGTAGAAATGTCAAAAAAAATAAAAGAAAATAAGATTCCCATGTGATATGTGGTCTAGTTGTTAGCAAAATTTACAAACATGAATTTTTGACTTTTTTGCAAAATCTCTCGAGAATTTGTAAAAATGGGCATAACTTTTGCATACGAACTCGGATGAAAAAGTTTTTTATATGAAAAATCATCTACACGAAAAGTTACATCCGAATTTAACCGGAGGAACCCCGTTAAACATTTTTAAAATCCTCAAAAACCTAACAGAAAAAAGATACGGGGCTTTTAAGATCTGGAGATTCAAAAAAATTCAAACTTACTAATGGCGCACCTGCCCATGGTGCGCCATTACTATCTTCCCGCCTTCAAAATTCAAAATAAATCAAAAAAATAAAAATAAAAGTTACTAATGGCGCACCTGCCCATGGTGCGCCATTACTATGCCGTATATATGGCTGGGCGTGTCCTCTCCTCCTTACCTCTTCATTCTTCTCCTCCACTCCATCTCCTCCTCTTCTCCACTCCATCTTCCCTTCTCTCCTCCACCATACTACCCTCCTCCTCTCCGGCGACCTCCTCCTCCTCCTCTCCGGCGACCTCCTCCTCCTCTCCGGCGACCTCCTCCTCC